>NC_092039.1:14072322-14272687 GCF_003086295.3 Arachis hypogaea
CATGTGTTTATTTCACCATCTTTACCGTGCACTGTTTATTACTCAATCCATCTCCCTCCTTGCTTTAATTCTTTGGATCTAACTTACTTTCTCTTCCCTTTTTCAGAATGGCCACCAAGAAAGGCAAAGAGAAAGCTACCCCTAAACCCACAGCAAGGAAAGGAACGAAGAGAGCATTAGTGGCAGAACCTTCTTCAACTGCAGTCAAGCCCTCAACAAAGAGAATTAAAAGGATTATCAAGGTTGATGAAAAGGAACGAGCCTTCCCAGCCAAGGACACTACACGATTCCCAAATTGCTACTGTGAGCAGATGTTTCCTATTCTGGCAGCTCGAAATTACAACAATGAACACCTTCTTATCCTTCCGCCTCGTATTGCTGAATTTGTTGAGCCACAAATTGCACAGAGACATTGGGGATTTTTACAGAGACAGCCACGACAGGTTAACCTTTCTTGGGTTGTTGAGTTCTACTCCAACTTTCACCTGCCGACTCTGCAGTCCGTCTATTTACGCCAGAAGCAAGTCTCCATTACAGAAGAAGCCATACAGCAAGCCTTAGATCTCCCACCTGCTCCATAAGGATTGGACGCTTTTCAGAAAGCCGCAACCAAGTGCCAGGCATACACTTTTGACTGGGATGCTGTTCTCAGAGTTATTGCTCGCCCTGGCAGCAAATGAATCTTCGGATACCATTGTTCCCATCCTAAGGGAATCTCGGCTTCCGCACTTACCTTAGAGGCTCACGTATGGGCACAAATTATGTCCCATTACGTCTTTTCGAGTACTCATGAGTCCTCCTTCACCGCAGACATGGCCGTTCTACTATGGTGCATCCTCACAGACCAGCCTCTCAATTTACCACGACATATCCGGAATGCTATGGAACATGTACAGATCACGGGCAACCTACCTTTCCCTGCATTGGTCTCTGATATCATCTCAGCAGCCGGAGTATCCTACAGAGCTAGAGACACCAAAGCCATTCTTCCACGGGATGATCAGTATGTCCCTAACGGGAGATATCTTAGGCCACAACTTGCCACTACCAGTCAGTCCACAGAGGATGCTGCAGCTCCTCCACCATCTACTAGCCAACTGCTGCATCAAATACTGAAGCGGTTGGACCAACATGAAAATAAAGCAAAGCTCCGAGAGCGCCGCAATCAACGCCGATTCAAACACCTCAAGGAGTTGCTTAGAGGAGACTGCAGAGACTCAGACACCCCGGACTCCACTTCCTTCACCAGCACAGGGAGCCATGACGGCTCCAACTGTGGAGACACTGCCACCAGCCCACCATTGTTCTTGACAGATGGCACCGAGGATGGTGCAAAGCTTTAAGTGTGGGGAGGTCGGTCAGTACCTGACTTTTGGAGGTAATTTCTCTTCCCTAGCACCAATAAATTAGGATATTTTAGTTAGATTTTCTTTTTTTTAGAATAGGTTAGTTGCATGCATGTTCTACTTGATTGAAAAGACAATAAATTCTTCTAAAAAGATATTTTTGGAACAAAATTTCACTAATTTTAATCAAAACTTTTATGACAAATTTGCTTGAAGTTGTATTTAGAACATGATTTTTGAGCTAAAAGAACACACAACCTGTGAAAATTTGAGTCTTTATGCATGGTTACATTATTTAACCATAATTATTTTATTCTTGTGTGTTTACTTCTCTATGATTGTAATCTATATTTTGTTTCATCCTATATATCCAATAGTTATTATGTTTATATGCTTGCATGTGATTGAGGCCATTATTTGTTTAAACTCACTTATCCAAATTAAGCCTACCCTTTTTAATTATCTTTGTTAACCACTTTGAGCCTTAAAATCCCATTTGTTCTATATTTTACCACATTACTAGCATTAAGCGGAAAAACAATTGTATATCCCAAATTGAATTTTTGGTTAGCTTAAGATAGAATTGTGTATGCTAGTTAAGTATGGGAATTTGTGGGAACAAAAGTTATTAAGGGAATATGTCATGATAATACAATGGGAATTTGGATACCTACTCATATGAAGCTATAAGAATTAAAAATCTATGTGCATTGATAAGCTATGTTTATTTTTATATAAAAAAAATCAAAATCAATAAATAAATAAGGGGACAAAATCACCCCAAAGCTGAAAAAAAAATTCAAAGATCAATGCACATATGATAAAAATTGATACATGAGTATGGAATGTAAAAGGGAATTCTGGGTAGCTAGGCATAATTTCTAAAGTTATATAAAATTTATAGGTTGGGTTAAAGCTTGGGTTAATTAAAGATTCAATTTATAAGCTCACCTAACCATATATGTATCCCTACCCTTACCTTGACCCTATTACAACCTTGAAAAGACCTTGTGATGTTTGCATTGGCATATTAACTGTTGTTGATTGGTTAGGAGAAAAACAAAAGTTAGAGAGCATGATTAGAGAAGGATAGAGTGATTACCCTATACACTGGAGAGATTAGAGCATACATACATCATCAGTGAGGGTTCTATGCTTGAATTTCCATGTTCCCTGCTTTCATGAGCTATCTTCTTGCACTTTTATCTGTCTTACTGTATAATGATAGAATTAGTGGAATTTGATTTGTAATTGTTTTGAAGAGCTTATTTACTTTTGATCAAGTGGGCAAGAATCATATAGTTGCATCCATATATATAGGTTGCATTGCATTGCATGAGTTTCTACATGTTCATACTTATTTATCTTATCTCCTTCAATTAAGCATGAGGACATGCTAATGTCTAAGTGTGGGGAGGTTGATAAACCACTATTTTATGGTTTATATTGTGTTTAATTATGTGGTTTTATCATGATCCTTACCCACTTATTCATTAATTTAGCATGCATTTATATTTCCTTCCTGAAATTATTACATGGTTGAAAACTGCTTCCTAGAGACTTTTTTATTATGCATTCTAGTTCTCCTTTATCCCATTCGATGCCGTGATCTGTGTGTTAAGTGTTTCAGGCTTTATTGGGCATGGATGAGTTGGAGATTGGAAAGGAAGCTAGCAAAAATGGAAGGAACACAAGAAATTGAGGAGATAACCAGCAAGAAGTGACGCGGCCGCATGGCTCATGCGTTCGCACGAAAGAGGAGAAATCGCAGTGACGCGGCCGCATGGCTCACGCGACTGCGAGGAATGGAAAAGCACAAGTGACGCGGAGGCGTGGACGACGCGAACTCGTGGCATGGAAAAACACGAATGACGCGTCCGCATGGACGACGCGATCGCGTGACGTGCGCGATCTGCAGAATCTGCAGATTCCGCTGGGGGCAATTTTGGGCCCTATTTTGACCCAGTTCTCGGCCCAGAACAGCAGACTAGAGCCAGAGAACATGCAGAAACCAGAAAAAACATTCATTCTACACAGTTTTAGTTTTAGATCTAGTTTTTACTCCTCCTCTAGGTTTTTCTCTCTACACATTGATAGTTTTTAGAATTTGATTTTTCTACCACTTTTTGGCATTGGGATACTGAGAAGAGTTATTACCTCATCAAGACTTCGTCATTCTAGTTCGTTTTCTTTACTTGGCTTTACTCTTCCATGTCCTTTGCTTTGTTAATTTTACCATTGGAATATTATTAGGATTTATTTAATACAAGGATTACTTTTATTTTTATTTGATTATTTTGATTTTATTTACAATGTCTTTCTTTAATTCTTTTTCATATGTCATGAATTTTACATTCACAATGAGCGAGTAGTTCCCTAACTTGATGGGGAGTTGATTGAAAGGAACCAATTGAGTTGGAAGGCTTGAAAGAAAGATTGTAATTGGGTTATTGTTGGCTTGCCCTCTAGTCACTAACACCAATCCCTTTTAATTAAATGGATTGCAACTTGTGAATGGGCATAGCATCCCAACTTGTTTAACTTTCCCTTACCTAGTAAGAGATAACTAAACAAGATAACCTTTAATTATCAATTGATCTAGAGAGTAATCCAACAATAGCGGGACTTCCAACTAATCAACTCCCAATCAAGGCTTTTATTTGCATTATTCAAATTCTCCAATTTTATTTCCTGTTTACTCAACTCAACCTTATTTTTTTTGAAAACATCTGATTAATAAAATAGCACACTTTTCTGCAACTCGTTGGGAGACAACCTGGGATTCATACTCCTAGTACTTAAAATTTAAATTTCTGTGACACCTTTCTAAATTGATAAGTGGATTTCTGGTGAGTTAAGAACTATACTTGCAACGTACACATTTTAATAATTTTTAATTCACCAATTTCCGCCGCATCACTGCACCAACTTCCAACTTCTATGGAAGAAGCAACTCAATCCCTGCCATAGGAGCAAACAATTTTGAGCTAAAGCCTCAATTAGTTTCTCTATTGCAATGGAACTGCAAGTTTCATGGACTTGCATCAAAATATCCTTATCAGTTTTTAACTGAGTTCTTACAGATCTGTGATACTGTTAAGACCAATAGAGTTGATCCTGAAGTCTACAAGCTTATGCTTTTCCCTTTTGCTGTAAGAGACAGAGCTAGAACATGGTTGGACTCACAACCCAGAGATAGCCTGGACTCTTGGGATAAGCTAGTCACGGCTTTCTTAACCAAGTTCTTTCCTCCTCAAAAGCTGAGCAAGCTTAGAGTGATGTTCAAACCTTCAGACAAAAAGAAGGTGAATTCTTCTATGAAGCTTGGGAAAGATACAAGCAGCTGACCAAAAAGTGTCCTTCTGACATGCTTTCAGAATGGACCACATTAGATATATTCTATGATGATCTGTCTGAATTTTCTAAGATGTCACTGGACCACTCTGCAAGTGGATCCATTCACCTAAAGAAAACACCTGCAGAAGCTCAGGAACTTATTGAAATGGTTGCAAATAACCGGTTCATGTATACCTCTGAGAGGAATCTTGTGAGTAATAGGACGCCTCAAAAGAAAGGAGTTCTTGAAGTTGATGCTCTGAATGCCATACTGGCTCAGAATAAAATATTGACCCAACAAGTCAATGTGATCTCTCAGAGTCTGAATGGATTGTGAAATGCATCTAACAGTACTAAAGAATCATCTTCTGAAGAAGAAGCTTATGATGTTGAGAACCCTGCAATGGAAGAGGTGAATTACATGGGTGAAGCCTTTGGCAACACCTATAATTCTTCATGAAAAAATCATCCAAATTTTTCATGGAAGGATCAACAAAAGCAAGGTTCAATAATAACAATGGTGGAAGAAACAGGTTTAGCAATAGCAAACCTTTCCCATCATCATCTTAGCAACAGACAGAGCATTCTGAGTAGAATCCTTCTAGCTTAGAAAACATAATCTCTGATCTATCTAAGGCCATTCTTAGTTTCATGACTGAAACAAGATCCTCCATTAGAAATTTGGAGGCACAAGTGGGCCAGCTGAGTAAAAGGGTTACTGAAACTCCTCCTAGCACTCTCCCAAGCAATACAGAAGAGAACCCCAAAGCATAGTGCAAGGC
The DNA here is from genome assembly GCF_003086295.3 of Arachis hypogaea. NCBI lineage: Eukaryota > Viridiplantae > Streptophyta > Magnoliopsida > Fabales > Fabaceae > Arachis > Arachis hypogaea. The sequence goes on from NC_092039.1 coordinate 14,077,787, forward strand.
CATTGATATAATCAACATGGCCGAGACCTTAGAGGAGGAAGAGGACGTGAATCCCAACGAGAAAGACCTCAAGGGACGTCCAATGGTCAGTACAGATCCCCTAATGAGGAACCAAAGGAATCTGAGGCTCATACAGAGACCATAGAGATTCCCTTGGACCTCCTTTTACCAATCATGAACTCTGATGACTATTCATCTTTTGAAGAAGATGAAGACATTGTTGAAGGGCAAGTTTCCCAATATTTAGGAGCAATCATAAAGCTGAATGCCAACTGTTTGGTAATGAGACTTGGGAGGAAGAGCCTCCCTTGCTCACCAATGAACTGAATACATTGGTTCAGCAAAATTTACCTCAAAAGAAACAGGATCCTAGTAAATTCTTAATACCCTGTACCATAGGCACCATGACCTTTGAAAAAGCTCTGTGTGACCTGGGGTAAGGGATAAACATGATGCCCCTCTCTGTAATGGAGAGATTGGGAATCTATAAGGTATAGGCTGCCAAATTCTCATTGGAGATGGCAGATAAATCTATGAAAAAGGCTTATGAACTAGTAGAGGATGTGCTAGTGAAGGTTGAAGGCCTTTACTTCCCTGCTGATTTCATAATCCTAGATGCTATAAGGGATGAGGATGAATCCATCATCCTTGGAAGACCCTTCCTAGCCACAGCAAGAGTTGTGATTGATGTTGACAGAGGACAGTTGATCCTTCATGTGAATGAAGAATGCCTTGTAGTAAAGACTCAAGGTTCTCCATCTGTAACCATGGAGAGTAAGCATGAAGAGCTTCTCCCAATACAGAGTCAAATAGAGCCCCCACATTCAAACTTTAAGTTTGGTGTTGGGAGGCCACAGCCAAACTCTAAGTTTGGTGTTGAGAGATCTCAACCATACTCTGATCATCTGTGAGGCTCCATGAGAGCTCACTATCAAGCTATTGACATTAAAAAAACGCTTATTGGGAGGTAACCCAATTTTATTTTAATTTTATCTATATTATTTTATTTTCTTTTAGGTTGATGATCATGTGAAGTCACAAAGACAATTACAAAAATAAAGAAAAAAATCAAAAATAGCATTGAAAATAGCACACCCTGGAGGAAGGACTTACTGGCGTTTAAACGCCAGTAAGGGTAACAAAATGGGCGTTTACACGCCCAATCTGGCACCTTTCTGGGTGTTTAAACGCCAGAATAGGACACTAGACTGGCGTTTAAATGCCAAAATAGGACAGCAAACTGGTGTTTAAACGCCAAAATTGCACTCTAAGGCATTTTGAATGCCCAATTAGAGCAGGGATGAGAATTTCTTGACCCCTCAGGATCTGTGGACCCCACAGGATCCCCACCAACCTCAACTCACTCACTCTCCTCTTCACACCCTTCACCAATCACCTCCATATCTCTTCCCCAAATACCCTTCACCAATCACTTCCTTAACCCTTTTCATATAAATACCCCCCTCAACTCCTTCATTTTTACACATCATACACACCTTCCCCTCCCCTTGGCCGAACCCTATACACCCTCCATCTCCTCCATTTTCTTCTTCTTCTACATCTTTCTTTCTACTTTTGCTCGAAGACGAGCAAATATTTTAAATTTGGTGGGTAAAAGCATTGCTTTTTGTTTTTCCATAACCATTTATGGCACCTAAGGCCAGAGAAGCCTCTAGAAAGAGGAAAGGGAAGGCAAATGCCTCCACCTCTGAGTCATGGGAGATGGAGAGATTCATCTCAAGGGTCCATAGCTCAGTAATAAAGCATTTGACTGCACATCAAGAGAGCCCACTCATAGACCTCAACAAGAGCATGACTGCATGAGGAACTCCCTCATCAAGAAATCCCTGAGATGCCTCAAGGGATGCAATTTTCTCCACGCAATTATTGGGAGCAACTCAACACTTCTTTGGAAAGCTTGAGTTACAACATGGACCAATTAAGGGTGGAACACCAAGAACACTCCATCATTCTCCATGAGATTAGAGAAGATCAAAGAGCTATGAGGGAGGAGCAACAAAGGCAAGGAAGAGACATAGAGGAACTCAAGAGCACCATTACTTCTTCAAGAGGAGGAAGACACCACCATCACTAAGGTGGACTCATTCCTTAATCTCCTTGTCTATTTATTTTTCTATTTTTCGACTTTATGCTGTAGGTACTATCTATGTTTGTGTCTGCACTACATGATTATTAGTGTCTAGTGTCTATGTCTTAAAGCTATGAATAACTCCATGAATCCTTCACCTCTCTTAAATAAAAAATGTGCTTAATTACAAAAGAACAAGAAGTACTTAGATTTCAAATTTTATCTTGAAACTAGTTTAATTATTTTGATGTGGTGGCAATACTTTTTGTTTTCTGAATGAATGCTTGCATAGTGCATTTTTTTATCTTATTGTTTATGAATGTTAAAATTATTGGCTCTTGAAAGAATAATGAATAAAGAGAAATGTTATTAATAATCTGAAAAATCATGAAATTGATTCTTGAAGCAAGAAAAAGCAGTGAAAAAAAAAAGAGAGAGAAAAAAATATGGCGAAAAAAAAGAGAAAAGAAAAAGAAAAAGCAAGCAGAAAAAGCCAATAGCCATTTAAACCAAAAGGCAAGAGCAAAAGGATCCAAGGCTTTGAGTATTAATGGATAGGAGGGCCCAAGGAAATAAAATCCAGGCCTAAGCGGCTAAATCAAGCTGTCCCTAACCATGTGCTTGTGGCATGCAGGTCCAAGTGAAAAGCTTGAGACTGAGTGGTTAAAGTTGTGATCCAAAGCAAAAGAGTGTGCTTAAAAACTCTGGACACCTCTAATTGGGAACTTTAGCAAAGTTGAGTCATAATCTAAAAATGTTCACCCAGTTATGTGTCTGTGGCATTTATGTATCCGATGGTAATATTGAAAAACAAAGTGCTTAGGGTCACGGCCAAGACTCAAAAAGTAGCTGTGTTCAAGAATCAACGTACTGAACTAGGAAAATCAATAACACTATCTAAAATTCTAAGTTCCTATAGATGCCAATCATTCTGAATTTCAAAGGATAAAGTGAGATGCCAAAACTGTTCAGAAGCAAAAAGCTACTAGCCCTACTCATCTAATTGGGACTAAGTTTCATTGATATTGTGGGATTCATTGTATATTCTCTTTTTTTTATCCTATTTTATTTTCAGTTGCTTGGGGACAAGCAACAATTTAAGTTTGGTGTTGTGATGAGCGGATAATTTATACGCTTTTTGGCATTGTTTTTATATAGTTTTCAGTATGATTTTAATCAATTTTTAGTATATTTTATTAGTTTTTAAGCAAAATTCACATTTCTGGACTTTACTATGAGTTTGTGTGTTTTTCTGTGATTTTAGGTATTTTCTGGCTGAAATTGAGGGACTTGAGCAAAAATCTGATTCAGAGGCTAACAAAGGACTGCAGATGCTGTTGGATTCTGACCTCCCTGCATTCGAAGTGAATTTTCTGGAACTAAATAACTCCAAATGGCACACTCTCAATTGATTTGGAAAGTAGACATCCAGGACTTTCCAGCAATATATAATAGTCCATACTTTGCGCGAGTTTTAACGACGTAAAATGGCATCAAAACGCCAGCTCTATGCCTTTTTCTGGCGTCAAAACGCCAGAACTGGCATAAAAGTTGGAGTTAAACGCCCAAACTGGCACCAAAGCTGGTGTTTAACTCCAAGGAAGACCTCTACACGTGTAAAGCTCAATGCTCAGTCCAAGCACATACCAAGTGGGCCCGGAAGTGGATTTCTGCATCATTTACCTATTTCTGTAAATCCTAGTAGCTAGTTTCATTATAAATAGGACCTCTTACTATTGTATTTTTACATTTTGGATGATATATTTTCATATTTGGGGTGGCCATTCCTGGACCTCCAGACCACTTATGTATTTTCAACGGTGGAGTTTCTACACACCATAGATTAAGGTGTGGAGCTCTGCTGTACCTCGAGTTTCAATGCAAGTACTACTATTTTCTATTCAATTTAAGCTTATTCTTGTCCTAAGATATTCACTCGTACTTCAACCTGATGAATGTGATGATCCGTGACACTCATCATCATTCTCACCTATGAACGCGTGCCCTACAACCACTTCCGTTCTACCTTAGATCGAGCGTATATCTCTTAGCCTCCATTCCGAAAGATCGGAGTCTTCGTTGTATAAGCTAAGATTATTGGCAGCCATTCCTGAGATTTGGAAAGTCTAAACCTTGTCTGTGGTATTCCGAGTAGGATTTGGGATGTGATGACTGTGACGAGCTTCAAACTCGTGAGTGTTGGGTGTAGTGATAGATGCAAAAGGATCACTGGATTCTATTCCAACATGATCGAGAACCAACAGATGATTAGCCGTGCGGTGACAGTACATTTGGTCCATTTTCACTGAGAGGACGGGAAGTAGCCATTGACAACGGTGATGCCCAACATACAACTTGCCATGGAAAGGAGTATGAAGGATTGGATGAAGGCAGTAGGAAAGCAGAGATCCAACAGGAACAAAGCATCTCTATGCACTTATCTGAAATTCTCACCAATGAATTACATAAGTATCTTTATTTTTACTTTATGTTTTATTTATCCTTTAATTATCAAAACTCCATAACCATTTGAATCCGCCTAACTAAGATTTACAAGGTGACCATAGCTTGCTTCAAGCTGACAATCTCCGTGGGATCGACCCTTACTCACGTAAGGTTTATTTCTTGGACGACCCAGTGCACTTGCTGGTTAGTTGTGCGAAGTTGTGAAAAAGAGTTGAGATTACAATTGAACAAGAAGAGTCACCTGTGAGATTGAGTGTTTGGCATCACATCATTAGAATTGCAAGGATCGTCGATAATGGGACAGGGTTGAGACGTTCGAGATATGGCAGGGAGCATAATTGGACGAAATGGAGTATACTTTGGGAGTTGCCTTATTGAAAAGACAACTTAGTTCATCATTGTCTTAACGTGATGCAAATTAAAAAAATGTATTTGATAATATCATGCACACCGTAATGGACAATGTGCGAACAAAAAATAATGATAAGGCAATTTTAGTCTTGGTGGACATTTACAGGTTGCCAAATCTGAATTTAAAGAGATTTGAAAACAACTAGTAGCTAGGCTAAACCAAAGGCAGTGTTCGTTCTAACGAAGGGCCAGAGACAAAATGTATGTAGGTAGATTAGGGGATTGATATTTTCCGATGGTTATGCCTCTAACTTAGGTAAGTGTGCAAACGTCTCACAAGGTAAGCTTGCTGTGTTAAAGAGTCATGATTGTCATGTCTTTATAGAATCATTGATACTTGTCGAGTTCAGAGAACTTTCTACCAACATCTAGAAACTCGTCATAGAAATAAGTAAGTTCTTTAGGGAGTTATGTGCTACAAAACTTAGCATTAATGATCTCACAGTCATGGAGAAGAATATTCCCATCATACTTTGTAAGTTAGAGAGGATATTCCCTCCAGGATTTTTTGATGTTATGAAATACTTAGCAATCCACCTACCATATGAAGCAAGAATATGTCGGCCAGTCCAATTTAAGTGGATGTACCCTTTTAAGAGGATGATTGGATCCTTCAAGCGCATCGTGAATAACAGATCTTAGATTGAGGGTAGCATCTGCGAAGCATTCCTAGCTAAAGAAACATCTACATTTTGATCCTTCTATTTTGAGTCTTATGTTGAGTCACGTAAAACAAGAGTTGAAAGGAACGATGAGAAGGGAGAATCCTTGTCAACTGGAACAACCTATCCAATATTTGTTCGTGAAGAAGTTGCAATGGGAGTGAGTAGTGAATATTGGTTAGAGAAAAAGAAAATTGATGCCGCACATCTGCATGTGTTGCTTTACTATGACCAAATTTCACCCTACTTGAGGTGAGTTTTTTAAGTAAATATTACAATTAGTAAGATGATAACTTCTTCCTCTAATCAAAACTTTAGTACACTTAAAATTTTATTATTTATCATATTGTATCATAGGTTATTGCAAGAAACAAATCCTGATACATCACTAAACAATTTTTCACATTGGTTCAGAGAATATGTCAGTATCTCTCTAACTGACACAACAGATTTGGAACTAATTGTACTTAGTTCAGACCCAGTGAATAAGGACACAAACTACCTGATATACAATGTTAATGGATATCGGTTTCATTCTTCACAATGGTCGGTGAAAAAGAAAAAAGATAAAATCAAGGTATGGGTTCATGGGATGCATGCAATAGTCATTCTAATTGATATGTTATGTTGCACAATATAATTCAATTAAAGTATTTTTGTTGCACTATGTAAAAGGTGTGTGTGTTTAAATGTGAATGGCATGATCCAAGTTCACGACAGAGATCACAAAAGCACAAGGACTACAATATCACTGAAGTAAATATAACAAAAAAATATAGGCTCTACAATCTTTTTATTCTACCTCAAAATGCATGATAGGCATACTATATTTGCCTTATCCAGAATCATGCAAGTCTAGTTGGATTATTGTGGTTAAGACTAAGCCAAGAGATCGCATCGAGTTTGATGGGATAGAAGGTCAGCAACCTTACCAAATTGATGACCTAACTCTTTCAAAAATGGTGATCGACACCGGTGATCCAATCACCCTTAAGTCGGCTATTATGGATGATGACATCATTGACCTTAGGGTAGATGACGACACACTACCACTATAGGACAATGATCTTCAAGAAGAAGAAGACGAGTTCGATGATCAAGAAATTACCTCAGAATAGGAAAATGATGAACAAGAGGAAGAATATGATGAATATGAATAAGGTTAACCTAAATATAGTTTAACTAGCTTATTGTATGTTTAAATTTTATTTAAGTCAGATCATATAATTACAACGCATGCTAGCTGTAAGAACTCGGTTTTTGGTAAATTGACTTTTCTGGCTATTTTGTAATTTATTCTGCAAAATCCTTAACCACGACCCAATAACTATTAGTAAGGCAGGCCCAACGGTAAAAAAAATAAAAAAATAGAAAATAGTAATTAATAGGTCAAACCTGACTTTATGAGGGTAATTAACTTTTCTAAGTCAAATTTGACTAGTAAAAAGTAAACACTTGCGTGTCATTAGTTTATTTTTCACACTAGAGACTTTTTGAGCTGGAAATTTACTTTTAGTGACGGTTTTGCGTGCGCCGAGAAAAAGTTAGTAACCGAAAAACTCAGAATCAGTGGTAAAAATTATTTCTACCTTACTAATTATGTCCCAAGATTAATATTAGCCATCCATTCATGATTTATTTCTTTAAAAATAAATCTTAGCCATTAAATATTTTACCACACGGTAAAAGTTACCGAGAACTAAATTTTTAACTGGTATTCTGCAAATGACTCCTAGAGATCCTGAATCCTCTTACTTGCCATCCAAGTAACTCGCCCCTCCCTCTTAGCCTCTGGCCGATATTATCTCAGCCTCTCACCCAATAACTAACTGCAGTTAATTGTGGATAAGCTTAACACAAAAATACTGACCAAACTTTCTCATTTTAACGCCCCTTCTTCATTAATACCTATCCCTTAACCACAGAAATTTTTAGCCCTTTTACCACAATTAATCCACCTTAAACTTAGATTTTTATTTAAGAAATCATTGATCATAAAATTCATGAAACACTTTTTTTCTCTCTCTAAAATGGCCCAGTTTTAGAGAGAGAAAAAAAGAGTAAATTCTTGCACTCCTCCAAGTCCCAACCCTCAATCCTATTATTCTTCAAAAATTCAAGCCATACAAACACATTTATTGTCCGTTTTCACTAATTATCGCGTTTTTACTAAAAATTAAGCAAGGTAAGCTCTTGTTCCTTCTCTATTTTTTTTTCTGCAGTGATCATGATAAATTCTTGTCCTCTTATGTGTATAGAAAACCTCTTTTAAAGCCCATATGGAGCACACCCAAGGAGCTATACAAAATTCAAGATCAAAGTAATTAAATTCTAACACCTTTTGCGACACTTTTGGCCAAACAAAAACTGCACCATAGCCAAACATGTTTTAGCCTTTGTGAGAGCATTTTATGGTATTTGAGAGGTTTAGTAACTTAATTAAATAAGAGGTAAGGGTTAGGATTAGTTAGAATATGTTTGTGCTTATTTTCAGTGTTCATATGAGCCACTTTGTAGTGAATTTGTGCTTGTTTTGTAAATCTAAAAATTTTGTGAGTTATCTCTGTTTTGGTTTGCTAAATATGTGTAATATGCAATATATTTACCTCTAGATTTTGTGTGGTAACAGCAAAAAATATGGAAGTACTTAGGGTTTAAGTTTCAAGCATTAAAAATCACTAAAAGTGGACAAAAATATAAAATTATGTTTCTTGAAATTTCATAACCTAAAAATCTAAAAAGCAACATGCTCAGGGGTTAAAAGAAGTTTGGAAAAATAATTTTAATCCTATAGAACAAGTAGGTAAGAATAAAACGGGTGCTACGATCATTTTCGGATAAAAAGAGGGTTAAAAATATAATTTAAGTAAGATATAATTAAAATTTTGAAAATAATGAATTTTCGGGTAAAATAGCAATTATATAAATTAGTTAGATCAAAATTATAATCAAAATAAATTTTTTGGTCTAAATAAAAGCAGTAGTAAAAGTTAGGAGTAAAATCATAAAAAGTAGTAATAATTAAAACAAGTAAATAAATTAATAAAGGATAAAATGGTATTTTAGGTCCCTAGAAATAAAATTAGTATTTAATAAAATTAGTATTTAAGGTGAAACAATTGTATAGTACTAAATGAACGGAACATTATCCATTATATAAAATCAAATTCAGAACAGCTTTCTACATAATGAACCGAACACGTTATTAACGTGAAACAATTGTATAGTACTAAATCAACGGAACACAGAACATTATCCATTATATAAAATCAAATTCAAAACAGCTTTCTGCATAATGAACCGAATACGTTATTAAGGTGAAACAATTGTATAATACTAAATGAACGGAATATTATCCATTATATAAAATTAAATTTAAAACACATGTGTCTACAATTTGGATATTATCAATTCAATTCAATTCAATTCAATTCAGAACACCTGCGTCCATTCAATTCAATTCAATTCATAATAAACCGAACATGTTATTAAGGTGAAACAATTGTATAGTACTAAATGAACGGAATATTATCCATTATATAAAATCAAATTCAGAACAGCTTTCTGCATAATGAACCGAACATGTTATTAATGTAAAACAATTGTATAGTACTAAATAAACGGAACATTATCCATTATATAAAATTAAATTCAAAATAGCTTTCTGCATAATGAACCGAACATATTAAGTTAAAACAATTGTATAGTACTAAATAAACGAAACATTATCTATTATATAAAATCAAATTCAAAACACCTGTATTTAAAATTTAGAAATTATCAATTCAATTCAATTCAGAATACATGCGTCCATTCAATTCAATTCAATTCAATTTATCAATTGTGTTCCATTCAATTCGATTGAAAAAATAATCCATTAGCAAAATGTTGGTATTGTTGGTGATGACGATAACGAAAGAGGAGAAGAAAAAGAAGAAGAGAAGAAGGAAGAGGAGAAGCAGAAGAAGAATCTGCATGCACGAAGAAGAAGGTGGAGGAGGAGGAGGAGGAGGAGGTATGCGTGAATTTGAAAGAAAAAGAAGAGGACATATGTGTGTATTTGAAAGAAGAATAAGAAGCGCGTATAATGACGCTCTTTTAATGAGATTGGATTTTGTTGATGTTAGACCTATTTGGATAAACTTGGATGAAAAAATACTTGGATGTAGCAACACCTTATTTTTATGATAGATCATTTTTGCGGATGCTCGTTTTAATAGATTTTTTGTCGTATAGTTCTTTTAATCTCCATTTTCAAAATAATTTCATCTTTTAGCAACCAAAGGTTTTCAAAATTATTAAGAATCGGTTTTGCTAAGGAACCAATTAGGAGAATAGTCAACTAGAACTAACTAATTAAAAAATAAAAATTTTGTTATAAAAAAGAAAAAACAATCCCCCACTACTCTAATGTTTCGAATTTTAAAACTAGAAATATAAAGGGTTGGCTTGAGTTGGCTTACGTTGTAGTTAGCTCTTTAGTCTTTTTCATTAAAAATACATGAATACTAAAAATAAATAAGTGTTCTAGTACATAATATCAACTATAATCTTTTTCGCCCTCATAATTTAATTTAATTTAATTTAAAATTTATTTAATTTATTCAATCATTATTATTTTTGAATTAAGTCTCAAATTAGTTTTCAAAATTGCACTCAAATTTTAAAGTGGTCTTTAAATTTAATAGTTACCTAAATTTATTCTTAAAATTACACTCTGAAATTTATAGTAATTCCTAAGACCATCTCCAACGATGAGTGCCTTGATAACTTTTTCTAACACAAACGAGTTCATGCCCGTTTGAGCAAAATGGAATTGGTCCTTGCACAAGGTCCGATGGAACAAAGTCCCTCTGAATAGGGGCTTGAATGGAGCAAAATAATTATATAAAATTTTAATTAATTATATTAAATAATTATATTAAAATAAATAATTATATTAAATAATTATATTTTTATTTAATTAATGATTTATATTAATTATTAAAATAATAATTAAATCGTAATTAATTTATTAATAATTATAATAATTAATTAGATTAAATAATTAAATTTTTATTTAATTAATGATTTATATTAATTATTTATGTCATAATTAATATTGAATATTATTTATATTATTATATTAAATTAACCATTGTAAAACTAACCGTTGCAAGATTAGCCGTTGGAAACTAGCCGTTATTATGTTACTGTTATTATTAATAAATTAATATTTTGTTACTCTATATATACCAGTTAGATACACTTCTATTCTCACACTTTCTACAACTCTTCTTCATCTTCTTCCAAGTTTACGAAATCAAAGTTCTGGTAATATTTTTTTTGTTCGAAAAAATGGATCCAAACCAACTCAACTCTTTCTTCAATTACTTACAAAACTTTTCTCAAATTCCAAATACCCAACCATCTCAAACCTCAAACTCTCAAGTTCCAAATCAAAACTTCACACTACCGAATACATTTCAAAATCCAAATCTACAAAATCTTTCTAATTTCAATTTTCAAGCTCCTTATAATAATCAATTTCCTATATTTCAACCACAAAATCAAAATTCACAAACACCACATTTTCCATTTTCTTCCATATTTAACCCCTCTATTGAAAATGTTAGTCCAACTTCCTTGCTGTTTCCAACTCAATTTAGTGCATCAAGAAATAACTCATCTGGTGTTGGTGGCTCTTCTAACCCATCCTCTCAGACTCCTATACAATCTAGTCCAAATTCGCAATATTCAGATTTTGCCAACCCTCGTGGATTAGATGTTATCGACCTCAATGATGATGATATTGAAGATCGGAGGCAAGATAGTATTCAATACTGGCATTGGAAAGAGGATGAGATGCTGATCAGTGCATGGTTAAATATTTCAACTGACCCTATAGTTGGTACTGATCACAAGGCAGAAATATTTTAGAGTCGAATTCATAGCTACTGTGTAGAATTTTGCTCCGACATGACAAGGGGGTAGTTGCATGTAAGAAACGATGGTATAAGATCAACAAGGCTGTTACACAATTTGCTGGTTGCTACGATCAAGCTAGTCAAAACATAAGGAGTGGTTCGAACACTGATGATATAAAAGAGTTTGCCTATAAACTTTATTCCACAAATTATGGTCAAAAATTCACATTTGAGAGACATTGGAACAAGCTTTGGTTGGAGCGAAAATGGAGAAGCCAACTACCTACACAGAGTGGCGGCTCAAAGAGAACCAAGGTTAGTGCAACTGGAGCATACTCATCCTCATCAAACCCAGAAACACCGTTGGCTGACGAACCCGATGTGGACTCTCCCGTTCACCCACAAGGATCAAAGAATAGCAAGCGAAAAGGTAAGGAAAAAGCACAAATGTCTGAAGATTTTAGCAAAAAGAAATCATCGGTGGTTAAAAAGTTATCTCTCATGGAAGATATTAAGAATGTTAGAGAAAAGGAACTAATGGATAGGAAAAAAGAAAGAGAAGAGGAGAGGAAACATAGAGAAAGATTATTGGTGCACGAATTTGCAATCCGTACAACTAACCAGCAAGTGCACTGGGTCGTCCAAGTAATACCTTACGTGAGTAAGGGTCGATCCCACGGAGATTATTGGTTTGAAGCAAGCTATGTTTATTTCATTAATCTTAGTCAGGATGCCAATAAGATTATTTGGATTTAATTGGAAGAAGTAAAAGTGTTTGGAATAAGTAATTGTTACTTTATTAATGGAGGATATGTTGGAGTTTTTGAGATGCTTTGTCCTCTGAATTTCTGCAATGTAATATTCAACTCAATTGTTTGTAAAGTTACATCCATGGCAAGTTGTATGTAGGGTGTCACCATTGTCAGTGGCTACTTCCCATCCTCTCAGTGAAAACGGTCCAGATGCTCTGTCACAGCAGGCTAATCAGCTGTTGGTTCTCGATCATGTTGGAATAGGATCCATTGATCCTTTTGCGTTTGTCATCATGCCCAGCAATCGCAAGTTTGAAGCGCGTCACAGCCATTCAATCCTTGAATCCTACTCGGAATACCACAGACAAGGTTTAGACTTTCTGGATCCTCAAGAGTGGCCGCCATCAGTTCTAGCTTATACCACGAAGATTCTGATTAAGGAAGCTAAGAGATGCTCATTCAATCCGATGTAGAACAGAGGTGTTTGTCAGGCACACGTTCATGGATTGAGGAAGGTGATGAGTGTCACGGATCATCACCTCCTTCACAATTAAGCGCGAATGAACATCTTAGATAGGAACATACACACGTTTGAATGGAGAAATAGAAACAATTGCATTAATTCATTGAGACGCTGCAGAGCTCCTCACCCCCAACAATGGAGTTTAGAGACTCATGCCGTCAAAGTGTATAAAATTAAGATCTGAAAATGTCATGAGATGCAAAATAAGTCTCTAAAAGTTGTTTAAATAGTAAACTAATAACCTATGTTTACAGAAAATGAGTAAACTATGATAGATAGTACAGAAATCCACTTCTGGGGCCTACTTGGTGTGTGCTGGGGCTGAGACATAAGCTTCTCACATGCTTGGGCTGTTTCTGAAGTTGAACGCCAGGTTATGACGTGTTTTGGGCGTTGAACTCCAACTTGTAACCTGTTTCTGGCGCTGGACGCCAGACAGCAGCATGATACTGGCGTTAAACGCCAGTTTACGTCATCTATCTTCACGCAAAGTATGGACTATTATATATTGCTGGAAAGCTCTGGATGTCTACGTTTCAACGCCGTTGAGAGTGCGCTAATTGGGCTCCTGTAGCTCTAGAAAATCCATTTCGAGTGCAGAGAGGTCAGAATCCAACAGCATCAGCAGTCATTTTTCAGCCTAACTCAGATTTTTGCTCAGCTCCCTAAATTTCAGCCAGAAAATACCTGAAATCACAGAAAAATACACAAACTCATAGTAAAGTCTAGAAATATGATTTTTGCCTAAAAACTAATACTATTCTACTAAAAACTAATTAAAACATGCTAAAATCTACATGAAATTACCCCCAAAAAGCGTATAAAATATCCGCTCATCACAACACCAAACTTAAACTGTTGCTTATCCTCAAGCAACTAGATAAATAAAATAGGATGAAAAGAAATTAAGAAGCAATAATATCTCAGAGTTTTAAGTGAAGCTCAGATTCTTATTAGATGAGCGGGGCTTGTAACTTTTTGCTTCTGAATAGTGTTGGCATCTCACCTTATCTCTTGAAATTCAGAACGGTTGGCATCCATAGAAACTCAGAATTCAGATAGTATTATTGATTCTCCTAGTTTAATATGTTGATTCTTGAACACAGTTACTTTATGAGTCTTGGCCGTGGCCCTAAGCACTTTGTTTTCCAGTATTACCACCGGATACATAAATGCCACAGACACATGACTGGGTGAACCTTTTCAGATTGTGACTCAGCTTTGCTAAAGTCCCCAGCTAGAGGTGTCCAGAGCTCTTAAGCACACTCTTTTTGCTTTGGATCACGACTTTAACCACTCAGTCTCAAGCTTTTCACTTGGACCTGCATGCCACAAGCACATGGTTAGGGACAGCTTGATTTAGCCGCTTAGGCCTGGAATTACTTCCTTGGGCCCTCCTATCCACTGATGCTCAAAGCCTTGAATCCTTTTCACCCTTGCCTTTTGGTTTTAAGGGCTATTGGCTTTTTCTTTTTCTTGATCCAATGATTTCTTGTACAAGTGTTTTTTTTTCTCACTGCTTTTTCTTGCTTCAAGAATCAAATTCATGATTTTTCAGATCATCAATAATATTTTTCGTGTTCCTCATTCTTTCCGGAGTCAACATTCGTGCAATTCAGGATAAAATATGCACTGTTCAAGCATTCATTCAGAGAACAAAAAGTATTGCCACCACATATAATTTTTATTATTAAGAACTCGAAAAATATAAATTACTCCTTTATTCTAAAGATCTACTATTTTATTCATGTCTGATGATGATGAGAAAAATAAATTATAACTTAATTGGAAATAAAACCAGCATAGATATGCTAATTACTACTACTACTACTGTATAACTTCTAAGGTAAATTTCTAAAATAACACTATCACAGAGTTAAAGCTAAAATTAGAACTCAACAACCTGTGTTTTGGGAAGTGGCTATTCCTTTGATCTGTGGGTTGCTTGGTCCTTCAAGGATTAATTTCTGGCGCTTCAGCTCCCTTAAATCACGCCCTTGCTCTTCTTGTTCCTTAAGCAGTTTGCAAAGCATGCTACTTTGATTGTTCTGTTCTTCCTTTATTTGGTTCATAGCTTCTTGCAATTTGGAAATAGATGCTTCAAGATGTTCCCAATATTCGAATTGAGGAAGTTCTGGGAGGACTTCTTGTGCTCTCCTCTTGATTGGATCATCCTGCAGCTGTTGTCTTTCCATTGATATTTTAGTGATTGGCCTTTCAACTGAAATATACTCTGTTATTCCCATCTTCACTCCGGCATCTCTGCAGAGCATAGAAATTAAGCTTGGATAGGCCAATCTGGCATCCTTGGAATTCTTGTTTGCTATTTTGTATAGTTCACACGAGATCAGTTGATGGACTTCTACTTCTTTTCCCAACATGATGCAGTGAATCATCACTACTCTTTTAACAGTAACTTCAGAACGGTTGCTGGTGGGCAATATAGAACACCCAATGAAATCCAGCCAGCCTCTAGTAGCTGGTTTGAGATCTTCTCTTTTGAGTTGATTTGGGATGCCAGTTGTGCTGGTGGTCCACCTGGCTTCAGGGATGCATATATCCTCTAGAATCTTGTCCAGGCCTTTGTTTACCCTCATCATTCTCCTATTAAAGGAGTCTGGGTCATCTTTCAGTTGAGAAAGCTTAAAGATCTCCCTGATTTTGTCAGGATGGGTGTGAACAATCTTTCCTCTGACTAAGGTCCGACGATCATAGAGGGCAGCTCCAATTATTCTTTGCCTGTCTGTCTGCCATAGATTTGCATAGAACTCCTGAACCATATTCCTTCCCACTTTCGTTTCAGGATTAGCTAGGATTTCCCAGTTCCTATTTCGAATTTGTTCTTGGATCTCCAGATATTCATCTTCTTTCAAATCGAACTTGACTTCCGGGATCACTGATCTTAGACTCATTATTTTGTAGTAATGGTCTGAATGTTCTTTAGTTAAGAACTTCCCTTGATTTCAAAGTGGAATATTCTCTTTCTTACCTCTTGGGTTGGGTTGTTTTCCTTTAGGGACCATGATCAAAGTGAGTATGTTTTTTGTGATCACGGATAAGCACACCAAACTTAGAGGTTTGCTTGTCCTCAAGCAAAAGAAAAGAGAGAAGAGGGATAGAAGGAGAGCAGGTGTGGAATAGTGGATGATGAGAGGGGTTCCGAAAGTGGATATAAAGGTAGAGGTGGGTTTTCGAAAATAAGAAAAAGATATAAGATAAAAGATATGATTTATAAAAGATAAATATGACAAGAAAAGGATATAATTTAAAAAGATATGAATGATATTTAAAAATAAATTTGAAATTTATAATTTGAAAAAGATTTTAAAAGATAATTAAGTTTGAAAAAAAAATTGGAAAAAGAGTTGGATTGGATTGGAAAAAGGTTTATGTTTATGTATGAAGCTATATTATTTTTGAAAAAGGGATTTTAGAAATTAGGGTTCTTAGAAAACTATTTTGATTTGAAGGATGACATTTTGAAACATGTTTATGCAAGAAATCATGATTCGAAACATAAAAAATTAGAAAATTTGTAAAGAAAAACGAATTTTACCTCCTCCCCACCATCCTGGCGTTAAACGCCCAACTGCTGCATGTTTTGGGCGTTTAACGCCCAATTAATGCTTCTCCTGGGCGTTCAACGCCCAGCTGTTGCTTCTTTCTGGCGTTGAACGCCAGGAAGTCCTTTGTCACTGGGCGTTTTTCTAAACGCCCAGGATGCTGTAATTCTGGCGTTAAACGCCCAGAAGGAGCTTCTTTCTGGCGTTCAACGCCCAGAAGATGCTCCTTTCTGGCGTTCAACGCACAGATGGCTATCCTTACTGGCGTTGAATGCCCAGTGGATGCTTCTTTTGGGCGTTCAATGCCCAAAACATTTCTTACTGGCTTTTTCACGCCAGTGAGCTTCCAAATTCCCCTGTAACTCTATGAATTCAATCAATTGCTTTTTTACCTTGAAGATACTTTGACATATACCTGTAAAAATCAATTAATTAACAAAAACAAATAAAATTAAATTTTGTGAATGGCTGGGTTGCCTCCCAGCAAGCGCTTCTTTAATATCGTTAGCTGGACTATTATTGAGCTTTAATTAAGTCTCAGTTTTGAGCATTCTTGCTCAAAATTGCTTTCAAGATAATGTTTAACTCTCTGTCCATTAACAATGAACTTTTTGTTAGAGTCATTATCCTGAAGCTCTACGTATCCATATGGTGATACACTTGTGATTACATATGGACCTCTCCACCGGGATTTTAATTTCCCGGAGAATAATTTGAGCCTAGAATTAAATAGCAGAACTTTCTGCCCCGGCTCAAAGACTCTGGATGACAATTTCTTATCATGCCATCTTTTTGCTTTCTCTTTGTAAATTTTTGCATTCTCGAAAGCATTGAGTCTAAATTCCTCTAGCTCATTTAACTGAAGCAATCATTTTTTCTCCAGCTAACTTGGCATCAAGGTTCAGGAATCTGGTTGCCCAGTAGGTCTTATGTTCCAGTTCCACTGGCAAGTGACATGCCTTTCCATACACAAGCTGGTATGGAGAGGTCCCTATAGGGGTCTTCAATGCTGTTCTGTATGCCCACAAAGCATCATCTAAGCTTCTTGCCCAATCCTTTCTACGGTTAATTACAGTCCGCTCCAAGATTCTTTTAAGTTCTCTGTTAGAGACTTTAGCTTGCCCATTTGTCTGTGGATGATATGGAATGGCTACCCTATGGCTAACTCCATAACGAACCAAAGCAGAGTAAAGCTGTTTATTGCAGAAATGAGTGCCCCCATCACTGATTAATACTCTAGGGGTACCAAATCTGCTGAAGATGTGTTTCTGGAGGAATTTTAACACTGTTTTAGTGTCATTAGTAGGTGTTGCAATAGCTTCCACCCATTTGGATACATAATCCACTGCCACCAGAATATAAGTATTTGAGTATGATGGTGGGAAAGGTCCCATGAAGTCAATACCCCATACATTAAACAACTCAATCTCCAAGATCCCTTGTTGAGGCATGGCATAACTGTGAGGCAGATTACCAGATCTTTGGCAACTGTCACAATTAAGTACAAACACTCGGGAATCTTTATAGAGAGTAGGCCAGTAGAAGCCACATTGGAGGACTCTTGTGGCTGTTCGCTCACTTCCAAAATGTCCTCCATACTGGGATCCATGGCAATGCCATAGAATCTTCTGCGCTTCTTCTTTAGGCACACATCTACGAATTACTCTGTCTGCACGTCTATTAAAGAGATACGGTTCATCCCAAGGATAATACTTTGCATCCGTGATCAGCTTCTTTGATTGCTGCCTACTGTATTCTTTGGGTATGAATCTTACTGCCTTGTAGTTTGCAATGTCTGCAAACCATGGCACTTCCTGGATGGCAAAGAGTTGCTCATCCGAAAAGTTTTCAGAGATCTCAGTAAGAGGGAGGGACGCCCCTTCTACTGGTTCTATTCGGGACAGGTGGTCTGCTACCTAATTCTCTGTCCCTTTTCTCTTTCTTATTTCTATATCAAACTCTTGCAGAAGCAACACCCATCTTATAAGTCTGGGTTTTGAATCCTGCTTTGTGAGTAGATATTTAAGAGCAGCATGATCAGTGTACACAATCACTTTTGATCTTACTAAATAGGATCTGAATTTGTCAATGGTGTAAACCACTGCAAGCAGCTCTTTTTCTGTAGTTGTGTAATTCTTTTGTGCGTCATTTAAAACACGACTGGCATAGTAAATGACGTGCAGAAGCTTGTCATGCCTCTGTCCCAACACTGCACCAATGGTATGGTCACTGGCATCACACATTAGTTCAAATGGCAATGTCCAGTTTGGTGCAGAGATGATTGGTGTTGTGACCAATTTAGCTTTCAGAGTCTCAAATGCCTGCAGACACTCTTTATCAAAGATAAATGGCGTGTCAGCAGCTAGCAGGTTGCTCAGAGGTTTGGCGATTTTTGAAAAATCCTTTATAAACCTCCTATAGAATCCTGCATGCCCCAGAAAGCTTCTGATTGCCTTAACATTGGCAGGTGGTGGTAATTTTTCAATTACCTCTACCTTAGCTTGATCCACCTCTATTCCCTTGTTCAAAATTTTGTGCCCAAGGACAATTCCTTCAGTCACCATAAAGTGACACTTCTCCCAGTTTAAAACCAGGTTAGTCTCTTGGCATCTCTTTAGAACAAGTGCTAGATGGTCAAGACAGGAGCTGAATGAGTCTCCAAATACTGAAAAGTCATCCATGAAAACTTCCAGAAATTTTTCCACCATATCAGAGAAAATTAAGAGCATGCACCTCTAAAAGGTTGCAGGTGCATTGCACAGGCCAAATGGCATCCTTCTGTATGCAAATACTCCAGATGGACATGTGAATGCCGTTTTCTCTTGATCTTGGGGATCTACTGCATTTTGATTATAACCTGAATATCCGTCCAGGAAGCAGTAGTATTCATGACCTGCTAGTCTTTCTAGCATCTGGTCTATGAATGGTAAAGAAAAATGATCCTTTCTGGTGGCTGTATTGAGCCTTCTATAATCAATACACATACACCACCCTGTAACTGTTCTTATAGGAACCAGTTCATTTTTTCATTATGAACCACTGTCATGCCTCCCTTCTTAGGGACGACTTGGACAGGGCTTACCCAGGGGCTGTCAGAAATAGGATAAATAATTCCAGCCTCTAGTAATTTAGTGACCTCCTTCTGCACCACTTCCTTCATGGCTGGATTCAGCCGCCTTTGTGGTTGGACCACTGGCTTGGCGTCACCCTCCAATAGGATCTTGTGCATGCATCTGGCTGGGCTAATGCCCTTAAGATCACTGATAGACCACCCAAGAGCTGTCTTGTGTGTCCTTAGCACTTGAATTAGTGCTTCCTCTTCCTGTGACTCTAAGGTAGAGCTTATGATTACAGGAAAGGTATCACCTTCTCCCAGAAATGCATATTTCAGGGATGGTGGTAATGGTTTGAGCTCGGGTTTGGGAGGTTTCTCCTCTTCCTGAGGGATTTTCAGAGGTTCTATTATCCTCTCTGATTCCTCCAAATCAGGCTGAACATCTTTAAAGATATCCTCTAGCTCTGATTCGAGACTCTCAACCATATTGACCTCTCTTACCAGAGAGTCAATGATATCAACACTCATGCAGTCATTTGGGGTGTTTGGATGTTGCATAGCTTTGACAACATTCAACTTGAACTCCTCCTTATTGACTCTCAGGGTCACTTCCCCTTTTTGGACGTCAATGAGGGTTCGGCCAGTTGCTAGGAAAGGTCTTCCTAGAATGAGAGTTGCACTCTTGTGCTCCTCCATTTCCAGCACCACAAAGTCAGTAGGAAAGGCAAATGGCCCAACCTTGACAATCATGTCTTCAATCACGCCCGATGGGTATTTAATGGAGCCATCAGCAAGTTGAAGACATATCCGGGTTGGTTTGACTTCTTCAGTTAAACCAAGCTTTGTGATAATAGATGCAGGTATTAGGTTGATACTTGCCCCAAGGTCACATAGAGCTTGCTTGGTGTAAGTACCCTCTAATGTGCATGGTATCATAAAGCTTCCAGGATCCTTAAGCTTCTCAGGTAAGCTTTCTAGGATAACTGCACTGCATTCTTCAGTGAGGTAAACTTTTTCAGTTTCCCTCCAATCCTTCTTATGACTTAAGATCTCTTTCATGAACTTGGCATAAGAGGGTATTTGCTCAAGTGCTTCTGCAAACGGAATCTTTATTTCAAGAGTCCTGAGATAGTCTGCAAAGCAGGCAAATTGCTTATCCTATTCCGCTTGGCGGAGTTTTTGAGGATAAGGCATTTTGGCTTTGTATTCCTCAACCTTAGTTGCTACAGGTTTATTACCTGTAGAAGTGGGTTGGGAAGCCTTTTTAGAAGGGTTGTTATCAGCACTTGTATGTGACTGATCCCCCACTGGCGTTTGAATGCCAGGGGTGGAAGCTAGAGTGGCGTTAGACGCCAACTCCTTATCTGTTACTGGCGTCTGAATGCCAAAACTGTGCTTCCCTTGGGCGTTCAACGCCGGATTCATGCTTGTTTCTGGCGTTGAACGCCAGGAATGAGCATGGTATGGGCGTTCAGCGCCAGCCTTATTCCTCTCTGGGCTCTGATTGTCCTCAGAGGGATTTTGAGTAGCCGTTTGTTCATTTCTTGGCTTCCTGCTGCCTTGAATTGAGGTATTTAATGTTTTCCCACTTCTTAATTGAACTGCTTGGCATTCTTCTGTTATTTGTTTTGACAGTTGCTTTTCTGTTTGCTTTAACTGTACTTCCATATTCCTGTTAGCCATTCTTGTTTCCTGTAGTATTTCCTTGAATTCGGCTAGCTGCTGAGTTAGAAAGTCTAATTGCTGATTGAATTCATTAGCCTGATCTACAGGACTGAGTTCAGCAGTTACTGTTTTAGCTTCTTCTTTCATGGAAGATTCACTGCTTAGGTACAGATGCTGATTTCTGGAAACTGTATCAATGAGCTCTTGAGATTCTTCAATTGTTTTTCTCATATGTATAGATCCACCGCTGAGTGATCTAGAGAAATCTGAGCTTTTTCTGTAAGCCCATAGTAGAATATGTCTAATTGTACCCACTCTGAAAACATCTCAAAGGGGCATTTTCTTAGCATCTCTTTGTATCTCTCCCAGGCATCATAAAGGGATTCATTATCTCCTTATTTGAAGCCTTGGATGCTTAGCCTTAGCTATGTCATCCATTTTGGAGGAAAGTAGTTATTCAGGAATTTTTCTGACAGCTGTTTCCATGTCTTTATGTTGTTCTTAGGTTGGTTATTTAACCACCTCTTAGCTTGATCTTTTACAGCAAATGAAAACAGTAGTAATCTGTAGACATCCTGATCTACTTCCTTATCATGCACTGTGTCAGTAATTTGTAAAAGGGTAAAGTATACTTTTTGTCCCTGAAGTTTGATAAAAGTTTCAAAAATATCCCTAAGTTTTATTTTGTTTCAATTTTGTCCCAAAAGTTTTCGATTTGCATCAAATATACCCCTAACAGCTAATTTTTCAAAAAATTTAAGACCAATTCAACAATAATTTCATAAGAACAACCATCAACACAAGCAAATCAAGCATAATTTTCATGCATTATTATTAGATTGGTCTTAATTTTTTTGAAAATTTAGCCGGTAGGGGTATATTTGATGCAAATCGAAAACTTTTGGGACAAAATTGAAACAAAATAAAACTCAGGGATATTTTTGAAACTTTTATTAAACTTGAGGGACAAAAAATATACTTTACCCTTTGTAAAAATTGTGCCAGAAACTCTGTAGGTTCTTCATGTGGAAAACTGGAATACTGGCAGCTTTGCTGCACCATGATAATGAGCTGAGGATTCAACTCAAAGCTACTAACTCCAATGGAGGGTATACATATACTACTCCCATATGAAGCAGTAGTGGGGTTAGCATATGACCCCAGAGTCCTCCTGGACTGTGCATTTTCACTTAGTTCCATGATGGAGCAAGGGAGATGATATAGATGTTGATATTGTCTGTTTTATTTAATTTATTATATAAAGAAAATTGATTTTTGAAATAGAATAAAATAAAAAAAATCGAAATAAAAATAAAATAAAGAAAGAAAGAAAATAAAAAATTTGAAAACTTTTATGAAGATTTTCGAAAATTTGAGGAGAGAGAAAGTGGTTAGGATATTTTGAATTTTGAATTTTGAATTTTATGATGAAAGAGAAAAACACATAAAAGACACAAGACTTAAAATTTTTTAGATCTAATGCTCCTTATTTTCGAAAATTTTGGAGGGAAAACACCAAGGAACACCAAACTTAAAAATTTTAAAATCAAAACACAAGAAAGACTCAAGAACACCTTGAAGATTCACAAGAACACCAAGAACAAAAGAAAGAACACCAAACTTAAAATTTTTAGAAAACCAAGATAAATTTTCGAAAATTAAAGAAATATCAACAAGAAAACACCAAACTTAAAGTTTGGCACAAGATTAAATCAAGAAAAATTATTTTTGAAGAAAAGATTTTAAAAAGAAGATACCCAATTGCCAAGAACATAAGCCAACGCTATAACCAACTGAGCTAAAAATGTAACGTATTTTAAAGATGTTTTATTATTATAGATAAGAATAAATTTTTTTTTGAAAACTAATGTTTTGAAAAAGCACAAGAAAAACAAGAAAAGACACAGAACAAGACAAACCAAAGATCAAACAAGAAAAATTGACAAGAACAAATTGAAGATCAAGGAAGAACAAGAACATGCAATTCGAAAAATTAAAAGACAAGGAAAAACATGCAATTGACACTAAACTCACGAAAATTAGAAATTGATAAAGAAAAATAATATATTTTTGAAAAATTTTTGAAAAGGGAATAAAGGACTCAGAATTTAATGACTCTATAACAACAAAAATAAATTATTCCTAATCTAAGCAACAAAATAAACCTTTAGTTGTTCAAACTCGAATCATCCCTGGCAACGGCGCCAAAAACATGGTGCACGAATTTGCAATCCGTACAACTAACCAGCAAGTGCACTGGGTCGTCCAAGTAATACCTTACGTGAGTAAGGGTCGATCCCACGGAGATTATTGGTTTGAAGCAAGCTATGTTTATTTTATTAATCTTAGTCAGGATGCCAATAAGATTATTTGGATTTAATTGTAAGAAGTAAAAGTGTTTGGAATAAGTAATTGTTACTTTATTAATGGAGGATATGTTGGAGTTTTGGAGATGCTTTGTCCTCTGAATTTCTGCAATGTAATATTCAACTCAATTGTTTGTAAAGTTCCATCCATGGCAAGCTGTATGTAGGGTGTCACCATTGTCAGTGGCTACTTCCCATCCTCTCAGTGAAAACGGTCCAGATGCTCTGTCACAGCACGGCTAATCAACTGTTGGTTCTCGATCATGTTGGAATATGATCCATTGATCCTTTTGCGTTTGTCATCACGCCCAGCAATCGCGAGTTTGAAGCGCGTCACAGCCATTCAATCCTTGAATCCTACTCGGAATACCACAGACAAGGTTTAGACTTTTCGGATCCTCAAGAGTGGCCGCCATCAGTTCTAGCTTATACCACGAAGATTCTGATTAAGGAAGCTAAGAGATGCTCATTCAATCTGATGTAGAACGGAGGTGTTTGTCAGGCACACGTTCATGGATTGAGGAAGGTGATGAGTGTCATGGATCATCACCTCCTTAACAATTAAGCACGAATGAACATCTTAGATAGGAACACACACACGTTTGAATGGAGAAATAGAAACAATTGCATTAATTCATTGAGACGCTGCAGAGCTCCTCACCCCCAACAATGGGGTTTAGAGACTCATGCCGTCAAAGTGTATAAAATTCAGATCTGAAAATGTCATGAAATGCAAAATAAGTCTCTAAAAGTTGTTTAAATAGTAAACTAATAACCTAGGTTTACAGAAAATGAGTAAACTATGATAGATAGTGCAGAAATCCACTTCTGGGGCCCACTTGGTGTGTGCTGGGGCTGAGACTTAAGCTTCTCACGTGCTTGGGCTGTTTCTGAAGTTGAACGCCAGGTTGTGACGTGTTTTGGGCGTTGAACTCCAACTTGTAACCTGTTTCTGGCGCTGGACGCCAGACAGCAGCATGATACTGGCGTTAAACGCCAGTTTACGTCGTCTATATTCGCGCAAAGTCTGGACTATTATATATTGCTGGAAAGCCCTGGATGTCTACTTTCCAAAGCCGTTGAGAGCGCGCTAATTGGACTTCTATAGCTCTAGAAAATTCATTTCGAGTGCAGAGAGGTCAGAATCCAACAGCATCAGCAGTCCTTTTTCAGCCTAACTCAGTTTTTTGCTTAGCTCCCTCAATTTCAGCCAGAAAATACCTGAAATCACAGAAAAACACACAAACTCATAGTAAAGTCCAGAAATATGATTTTTGCCTAAAAACTAATACTATTCTACTAAAAACTAATTAAAACATGCTAAAATCTACATGAAATTACTCCTAAAAAGCGTATAAAATATCCGCTCATCAATTATGGCAATCAAAGAGAAGAAGTTACAAATTCAAGCGGCAATGAAAGAACAAGAATTACAAAATCAGAGGTATATTAAAGAAATGGAGATAAATGCAAAAGAAAGGGAAATAGAAAGGATGGCTAAGAAAAGGGAAAGGAAAATGGAAAGGATGGCAAGGAAGAGAAAGAAAAATGGATATGCAAATACTTAATGCTGACATGTCTACAATGAGTGAAAAACGACGAGCTCTTCATGAGATTGCATGTGAGAAAATAATCGCCAAGTGGTTTACTTAATGGTTCTTTGTATTCGTAGAGTTATGTAGTATGTTCTTATTTGTATTGCGTATTACTGGTATGTGATGTAGTTTATTTTATTTATTTCTGATGTAATTTTTTAAATTAGTCAATATTATTGTGCCGTTATTGTTCATGAAAGTAACTGTTGCAAAAGTAGCCGTTGCAAAACTAGCCGTTAAGTAGCCCTTGTAAAACTAGCCGTTGATGAGTAGGTACTTATTGCAGACACACTTATAAATATCAACTATCAATGACTCTGCAACTCCACTTCAACTCTTGTTTCTCACCTCAAAAGAGAACTAAAAATTACATTTCTAGATATGACTAGAAATTTTGATGATATGTTTAATGAGGCTTTGTATGGCAAAAGAAGACGGCAAGATAACACAATCATAGATAATTGGATCGATGAGTGTTTACTCGAAGATTCAGAAGAAGAAGATATTGATAGAAACTCTATCCCAACTCCTCATATATGGATCAATAGAGATCGAGAAGCAGGACATGATCACCTTTTCCAAGATTATTTTGCAGATGAACCGGTGTATAATGCTGACATTTTTTTACGGAGATTTCGAATAAGAAGACATGTGTTCCTTCAGATAGTAGACGCTCTCTTAAACATCTATCCGTATTTCCAACAGAGGGTTGATGCAACTGGAAGAAGAGGCTTGTCACTGCTCCAAAAATGTACCGCTGTAATACGGATGTTAGCATATGGTGTAGCAGCTGATGATATTGATGATTATGTGCGCATAGGCGAGAGCACTACTATCGAATGCTTGAAAAATTTTGTTGAAGATGTCATTTCGGTGTTCGAAGATAAATGCTTGCGAAAACCAAATCCAAATGACGTACGACGCCTGCTATAAATGGCAGAGGGTCGTGGCTTTCCTGGCATGTTGGGTAGCATTGACTGCTTGCATTGGCAATGGAAAAATTGTCCAAAGGCGTGGAAAGGTATGTACATGAGTGGTTATCGTGGGGTTGCAACCATAGTACTTAAGGTTGTAGCATCTTCAGATCTTTGGATATGGCATGCGTTCTTTGGAGTTTCTAGTTCAAATAACGATATCAACGTATTAGATCGTTCTCCAGTGTTCGATGATATTCTAAATGACCGTGCTCCGGAGGTAAATTATACTATTAATGGTAATAATTATACTATGGGATACTATTTAGCAGATGGTATTTATCCTGAATGGGCCACATTTGTCAAATCAATCTCAAAGTCACAAGGAGAGAAACGCAAGTTATTTGCACAATACCAAGAATGGCAAAGAAAAGATGTGGAGCGAGCATTCAGAGTGTTGCAAGCACGCTTTGCAATTATACGTGGTCCAGCTCGCTTTTGGGAAAAGAAGAAGCTTGCCAACATAATGAGAGCTTGTATTATATTGCATAATATGATTGTTGAGGATGAAAGAGACACTTATGCAGGAAATTTTTCTCAAGGCTTAGAGTATGATGATGTCGAAAATGGCTTATCACAACCTCAGCTGTGAGAAGAAGATTTTGCACCATACCATCAATTTCTCCAAAGAAATGCCAAACTTCAAAATAGGTAGCAACATAGACAATTGAAAGAGGACTTAATTGAACGCATATGACAATTTCACAATTCTTGTCGTCAACTATAGAGCTTAATTATATTTTTCTTTGTATTAAGTAATAATTTTACAAATTAGTGTAATCCCAAATTATATATTGTGTATTATTGTTATATATGAATTTATTTAATATTAATATCTTTTAATAGTGAATTATTTTTAAATTTATAAATTTAAATTATATTATTGAAAATTTTATTTTAAGTATTTTAATTAATTAATTAAGTGGGACCACAACAGAAACTAAAGTTAGTTCCTCCTAATGGAGAAGAGAGAGATGCTTTGAATTTTTATTTACTGTGATGCAAAAATTGAGGTTGAGTTATTTTTTATGACAGTTCATAAATAGAAACCGGGATGAGTTATCTATTGGAGATGGTCTAAAATATTATCCATCCATTGGAAGCCACACTAATACAGTGACTAGGGGTGGCAATATGTACCCTACCCACGGGTACCCAACCCGATCCCACCCGGTCGGGTAGGGTTGCCAACCCGATCCGCAGCGGGTAGGGTAGGGTGCGGGTAGGGTTTTTGTGCGGGTCGAGTAGGGTGCGGGTTGAGCCTCAACCCTACCCGACCAACCCGCACCCTATATATGCATATGTTATATACTTATATAAAAATATGTTCTAAGTGGATGTTGAACCAAAGACCTCTCAGTAAATGCAAAAGATCTTTAGTTATTAAAAGAAGATCATTAATTGATAATTTAATAAACTTTTTTTTACATAAAAATCAGTTCTATTTTAAATTATCATCAAGTTATCTAGTAATATTGCATCTTTTTTTTGTAACCTGCGGATAGGGTCGGGTACCCGCAGGTTAAGAGCGGGTAGGGTTAAAGTTGAAATATTCTCAACCTGCGAATAGGATAGGGTTGAGTTTATATAAAAATCTCAACCCGCGGATAGGATTAAGGTTGACTCCAAACCTATCCTATCCTACCCATTGCCATCCCGAACGATGACAACTAGTTGATGTAGTGAAAAAAAAATATTTTTGCAATTTAATCCTTTCTCCCTTTTAAAACCCTATTCCTATATTCCTATTACACCGACTCTCTCCCTCTCAATACTCTCCGAACCTAATCCTAGTGAAAATGGCCTCCAACACTAAACGAAATAGGCTCAACCGCCACCATATCTGCAAAGACCGATTGGACTCTCAAGCGACGGCAGCTCAGGCTATCCCCTGTTGACGATGGCGGCAAGGGAAGAGGACGCAGAGACGGTAAGGGTTTCTCCTCTGCGATCCAGGGGCGAAGGCAAGTATTAGAGAAGGGGGGCAATGGTCCCCCTAAATAAAAAATTTTAATGTGTAAAGGTCATTAATTTTTATATTAACCCCCTTAATTTTAATTTTTTCTTCTTCTAATATTATACTTTTATGTTAGCCCCCTCCTAAAAATTATTCTAGCTCCGCCCCTGCTGTGATCCCTCCTCCTCTATTACACGCGCTGCAAAACGGGCGGGGGACGATGCACGGCTGCCGGATTCGCTGCTGCTGCTCCAACAGCACTTCCACGATCGGCTGTTGTCGCTGGAGATTGGGACATGGCTGCGGGGGCGATGGAGGCGCACTGAATCGTCTGGCTATTTCTGCAACTTGGCTGGGTTGTATAGGATTAAAGAAGAGCTTGAACGGGAAATAGAAGGCTTGAAGACACCAAGGAGAGGCTCCCCTTCTGATTTTGCTTCCACAAATGTCATATTTTCTTGATTTGTCGTGTCTCCTCCTGTTTGTATGCCATTCCGTTGATCTCAGTGAGGCGAATTGTTTTAATAAAACCTTGTCAAGCTTGAGTCAGGCTTGGATTCTTGAGTCAGGCTTGGATTCTGTAACTTTTTTATGGCTAAAACTTCTGCAATTACTTGCATTTGAAGAATTGAAGTCATGTTATATTATTATTCTAGAAGCAAAAGGAAAAATATAATTCAAGATGGAAGCTGGTGCCGGTTATTCTTTTCCCATTCCAAATTATAAACTTGCTACGTATGATGACTCTGCAACATTTTCTATAGATGACTTTGAAGGTAACATGCTTTTTGGATGTTAGAATGAAGATCAAATTAGTGGTGCATGACTTTTGTACCTGCACTTGGACTTTTATGGCATTCTAAAGTGTTCTGCATTTAATTTGGCTTTTCAATTACATATTATCATCTCTTATGGGATGTATAATTTTGATGTTTTCTTTTTAATTAGCCTTGGGAAATTCAGTTGTGATCAAGTCCTCAAGTTGTTGGGGAAAGAAAAACATTCTCAAATGTTATTCGACTTGAATTTGCTGCTGTCATGATTCTTCATTTTTGAAAGAGATTAAATGGCAAAACACATTAGTTAATTGTTACAGTGTCAGCATGATTTTTGATAGACATATAGAAAGCGTCTTACTGCCTGTTTAAAAATTTTTAATGATATAAAATTGAATTGATTTTTAATATTTAGAATGAATTAGTAAAATTATAGATTTAAATTGAATTTCAGTATTTAAAATTTTATAATAGATAATTTTATTTTTTATTAATATAATATTATATTTAAATAATAAATATATTTATTTATTAAATTATATAAAATAATTAAAAAATTATATTTTTTAACTAAATTTATTTTCAATTAAAATTTGTTAATCCTTTTTAAAAAACAAAATTGGATTAATATAAAAATATTAAATTTTAAATATTATTATTAATTAAAAAAATAAATAATTCTTCATGGTTGATTCTAATGACAAACCAACAATAAAAAGTAAATATGAAATATTAAGAACTAATTTGTTGAGTAGTCTAACATAGCAAGTTAAAAAAAGTAAATAAAAAAAGCTAGTTATTAATGTAAATTATAGTAACTAATTCATGTTATTAAAATAGAACAAAAATATGCCACTTTTTACTGGTGTCATGATTGACACAATTTTACTTAAAATGTTTAGACGTATTGCAAACATTTGGTGTCATTAAGTTAAGTTAAACACGTAAAATATATTATGTGTGGATATTTTTTTTAGATCTACATGGTAGGTCTTTAAAAAAAAAAAGGTATATATATTATGTTAAGTAAGTTAAAGAAAATAAAAGAAAAAGGGAATAAAGGTAGTGAGAGAAGAGAAAGTCTGTGTTAAAATGTAGGAGGCATTAAGAGAAAGTGAGTAAAAAAAATTAAGAAGAAAAAGTAATTAAATTATAAGGATATTTTAAACATTTTAAATTTTAAGTGAAATTCCAATAAAATAAAATTTTAAAATGGACCTAATTAATTTTGAGAAAAAATAATGGAATGAATTGAATTTCATAAAACTAACTTAAATATTTTTGTTTCAAATACAGGAATAATTGAATAGGAATTGATTCAAGGATTTCTAAATATCTTGTTAGGGACTATTATGAATTTTGAAATGTAATTTTGAAAATAAATTAGGATAAGTATTAATTTCAGAGACTATTTTAAAATTTGAGTGCAATTTCAATTTTCGGAGACAGGACACAGAGACATGAACAACAAATGTTTAAAACGTGTTTGGAGGCAGGAACATGGATACGGAACACATTGTCTCCAGGACACTATTTTATATTTTTGTATCCACTCTTTTACGAAGCACAATGATGGACATAGGATTTGAAAATGTGGACACGAATTTTTTTATCAAAATTTTTTTCCTTTCTATCCATAGATATTTTTTATTATTTTATTATTATCTATTCTTATTTTTTCTAATTTTAGCTTCTTCTCTACATCGTAGTTCTTCTTTCTCTGTGTTTTTCTCAGATACTCTCTTTTTTTTGTAGAATTTCTTACTTGACTGGATAATTAATTAATTCCATCGTTCATTCTATTCTCTATGGCATGCTGTATTAATGGAGACTTAATTTACTTTTCTACTTTATGTTATTTTATTTAGGAAAAGTATGGGGAGACAATAGTCTTATTGTACAATGCATACAATGGGGTTTAATTGAAATTAAAATTAAATCATGGGTAATTAATTAATTTTGAATTCTTTCTAATTTGAAATTTGAAACAAATTAGGGTTGCCGTCAGTTATAGAATCAAAACAACGAACTCCCTCTCTCAAGACAGTGTGACCTCCATTCTCTCAATTAATCCGCGAATCTCCCTCGTCATCTCTGCCACGATCACACGACTACCCTCAGCGTTTGTTTTCACCGCCCAGCCCAGTCCACTGTTCAGCACTGCGTCCCGTTGGTCTGTTTCCACCTTCCTCTACGATCGAACAGACACCCCAGCACCGCCCTCTCGTCCGCACAGTGCCCAGCCGGTTTTGCCTCCTTTGGAATCACAGGATCTTAAGACGAACGTGTTTCAAGCGAGGGTCCTCCTTTATGCATACCACCTAGCTGAAATTTATTAATGGAGTTCGATGTAGTTGAACCAATAGTTTGTGTTCCGTCTGAGGTTGCAGAAAATTTATCAAACCAACATGAAAACTTATCCGGCGATGTCGCAGTCCACGGTCACAAGTCGATCAAGGTGAGCAATTACGATCAACAAATTCTGCCATGGATGCATAGTTATCAAACCGAACCGGTAATCAACCCGGTGAGATTACTGGGTCACCGGGTCACTGGTTCAACCGTTGGGTCACAGGTTGAACCGGTTGACTCGGTTATAATTAAATAATTATATAAAATTTATTTTTTTATAATAAGATTTTTTTATATAAAATTAAATTATTTTAATATTTCAATAATTTATTAATTAATTATATTAATCAAATATATGTTGAAAAAGAGTTAATATTAATAAATATTATATAATTATCAATAACAAAAATATGATATGATTAATAAAACTATTTTTATTTATCTTTTTATTTTAAAGAATATTTAACAACATTTAATATTTTTAATAATTATGTAAAATTAAAAAATAATTAATTTAAGTTAGTAAATATAAAATAAAAAATTAATTAAATTAAATATAAAATTACTCATTAGAATAAAAGATAAAAGTGTAAGGAGATTTTAAATTTTACATGAGTAAAAGAGTTAATAAGATAAAGTTATTAATTAGGATATGTCTTATAAGTTATAATATATTTATAAAAAGGTATCAATAACTTCAAAATGCATGGTAGCCTGGTGGTTACAAATCCTTTTATTCTCTAGGAGTGCCAGGTTCGAACCCAGCACACTGCGTTACATTTTTTAAAACGCACGTGCTGACGTCATTTGCGGTCTGACCGGTCCGGTTCAGTCCACGGTTCAGTCCGATTTTCACCGGGTCTTCCAAGTTTGACCGGTTTGTCTGTTTGTGCGGTTCGATTGTTAACCCGGATCGGTTAAAGGTCCGGTTCATCGGTTTTTCGATCGAACCGGCCGGTCCGGTCCGGGTTTGATAACTATGCATGGATGTTTATTTTTCGATTAATTTAAATTTTTAGTCACAATGTAAATGAGGTGTTTGTTTTTATATTTCATGAAATATGCAAATGTGATCGATGAGTTGAGATTCAACTAAATTTGTGATTATTTTATATTGAATGGTATGATTATATGTGTTGAGGATTTGCTTAAATTAATTAATCATTTCATTCTTATATGATTATATGCAGGAAGTATATTTTATGCGTGTTTTTGTAGATGAATTTATGCGGCCTTCATGTTGTATGGCATCTTTATATGCTAACCATCCTATTATGGACTTATGTACTTATATGAATGATGAGGTAGCATAAATTAATTTATTGGTTTGCTTATATGAATGCATTAAAATGTATGGTGTGCGTATATTATCCCTACATGATGGTCATTCAATTAATTAAAAAAATAACCATAAGGTGATGCAATGGCTGAAATTGTTATCTGAATTGAAGTGTATGCTAATTGTATTTGCAACATGTTAACCATGAAATGCTTATATGAGTATTTTATAAAGGCATGGTATGCTTATATGATCGCCACATATTTTTTAGTTATATGCTCATATGCTTCCTGCATATTATGTAGTATTTTTTGTTTTTGCATTTTTTTATTTTTCACGCTATATAATTTTGCTAGAAAATATATATATATATTTGTGCTTAACATACAATATAGTACTCAAAGGCCCCAAAATTTTAATTAGCAAGCCCACAATACATACAACACTGATTACTACTATAAGAAAAATAAATTAATTAATAAACAAATAAGAAGAAGAAGAAATAAAAGAGGATTGGCAAGAAAGTCATTGAAGAAACGAAAATGAAAAATGGGAGTGTATCATTCACATCTAAGAAGAAATAATGAGCTTTTTTACTTTTCAAAGCATAGAAATGGACTTGGTTTTAGGTTGTGTAGGTGCGATTCAGTTGTGGCAAATCCGTGCATGCTCTATATGAATACTTAATATAAGCCTAACTAATTAGGTGAGATTTTTTATGAGTACACTTTTCATTGTTATTATTTCTTGTAAGTTATGTTTAGTAATAAATTTTTTATGATTTTTTTGGAAAAAATATTAATAAAATCTTTTGAGTTGAAATTTGTTTAATAGTACTGTATCTAATTAGTTTGTGTATGTTTGATTATAGGTCATAGAATGTACAGATATTACTGGAAGTTATGACGCAGATCTTGTTGATGAGGTTTGGTCTCTAGTATATTGTTGTTTTTTCATGAACCACATATTTGAATCGACCATTAATCCTTATGTTCATCGAATGATGTCTGTTTTAAAATGATTCGCAGTATCATAGTTGCCTTGCCAAAGACGAAATACCAAGAGTTAGGATACGGTTTGAGCATTTGAAGCTGGCTAAGGATTTTTATGCAACATATGCAAAGAAAGTCAGTTTCGATTCAATAGCGTAGCAGATGGTTATTTCTATTGGTACCCAGATGGTTATTTTGTAATAGCCTTAGTGTGGTGTGTATAATTAGTTACAATTATGTTAAACTGGATATTCGATTTAATAGTATAGCAGATGTTTATTTCTATTGTTACCCGAATGGTTATTTTGAATAGTTTGGGTGTAGTGTGTGTGATTCGTTAAAAGTATTATAAACTGGATATTTGATTTAATAGAAAAGTGAATGGTTATTTCTTTTGTTATCCAGATGGTTATTTTGAATAATTAGGGTGTAGTGTGTGTGATCAGTTGCAAGTATTTTAATATGGATGTTCGATTCAATAGGATAGTGGATGGTTATTTTTACTGGTATCCAGATGGTAATTCATAATAGTCTTGGTGTAGAGTATGTGGTCAGTTACAAGTAATAAAAGCTGGATGTTCGATTCTATAGGCTAACAGATGGTTATCTCTATTGTCACCCAAATGGTTATTTAGAAGTTTTGGTGTAGTGTGTAAATAGTAACAAATAGTAGAAGGACTAAGGTCTTAAGACTAATGTCCAATTTGAAAAAGGTAATTGTGAAAAAGGTATTTGTGGTCTTAAGACTAAGGTACAATTTGGGTTAACAACTTAAATAAGCTCTTTTGGAAAAAGAGCTTAAAGTATGAGGATTTTTATTAATAGCAACTTATAAATAAGTTATTTGTGTTGATTTTTAGTTATAAAAATACTTATTTTAAAGTTGTAGTGTTTGGATAAATAACGAAAAAATATAATTTTTTTTACACAAGAGAATGGATATTAAAATTCTAATTTACAATAATCTTGATGGCAATGCAAAAGAAATTATTGTATAGTTAGTATTTGTTATTTTATTGTGCATGATATGGTAGGTGAAAATAAAAAATGAATATAAAATGTGTGTCAATGTATATTTTGTTGCTGTTTTTTAGTTTTTAGTATTTTGGAGCTATATGGCACGAGAATATAACACTGATGTATTGAGGCAACTAAGAAAATATTGGCCTCAAAGATTCTAGTCTTTTTCTTATATTTGCTATGCTACGGAAGATATATCAAAATCAAACCTCAGAATTTTTTTTATAACCATCTATAATTAAGATAAAAAAAAACTAATTCATGAAGACATAGCAGCAAATACAAAATCCACCTATCCAACCACAAACTTAAGTAATGATCCAAATAAATATGAGCATTGTCTATCAGATACACCAACCATCCAATACCCTACTAAAGCAATCATCCAAATTGCTTACGAATATTATCACCAAACCAATAAGAGGAGCACAGCCGTCAATTATAGCCACATCAATCATCAATGTAAACTACTTTCATACAATCCATCAACTTGGCAGCTTCACAAATCAATTTTTTCTTTCACAAAAGAGCATGCGAATAACATGAAAAAAAAAGCTAATAACCTGTAGCTAAAAAATATAAATTATATCATAATTTTATAATTCAATTGATATAACATTAATTGTTGGAACGAGAAGGCATCATAATAAAATACTGATGTATTGAGACAGAAAACAAATTATTGGTGTTGAAGAAGCTAGCTTTTTCCTATTTTGTGATATGCTTCAGAAGATTTATCAACATCAAACTTTCCAATATCTCTATTGTAACCATCTATAATTAAGATAAAAATTTAATTCATGAAAACAGATCATCAACTACGAAGACCAACTGACTAACCACATACTCAAGTAACAATCCAAATAAAAAAGTGTAATTTCCATCAGATACAACAATCAACCAATAACTTACTAAAGCAACCATCCAAAATGCTAACAAAATTTATTAACAAAGCAAGTCGGGTAGCAAAGACGTCAATCACATCCACACCAACCATCCGTGTGAACTACTTTCGCAAAATGTAACAGCTTTGCAGACCCATAAATCAGTTTTGTCCTACACAAAAAGCCATGCCAAAAATAAATCACAAATTATCTATCCAGTGAAGGTGTACTCCATTTTGATTATCTAGAACGAAAATATTTACTGAACAAATACAACCACGGAAAATACTAAAAAAAGAAATAAAACCACACAATACATGTCTTTGTAGGAGCCTTCAAAGTAATAACATAAAAACAACATTCATGGTTATTGAAACAAATTCTCCCCATTTTCCTTGACTTACATTATCTATCAAAACTAATGGCCCGATTAAATACCGATCTAAATATCCAAATAAATGTGCCCAATATCTATGATTAAGACCAACCATTGTATCACATAATAAACAAGAGTGTTTACAAGGGATAAAATGCAAAAAAACACATATAAGGTTTCTTTTCACTTCTGATCACTAGATTCAGTGATGCACCATTCCACTTTTCTAATAGATTTGAACAAACATGAAAAATACATGCTTTAACCTGAATATATTTGTAGTTTGAATTACACACCAATAATAAAAAGGTTCAGGTAATTCTTTGACTAAAGTAACAATAGCAATACACTACAAAAAAATTAGTTTAAAACGACATTTTTATTAGGGCGGTTCTTTGTAACTGCCATAATTTTCTTTATTTTCGGCGGTATATGTTGTTGCCGTAACTTCTTTTTTGAATATGGCAGTTTTTGTGATTTCGGCAGTTAGAACCGCCGATATATTCTTTTATTAATTAAAGTAAAACTTCATTTATGCAAACCTAGCTTAGCAAGTAGAGTGCGCGAGAGTGAGTTTTCTCCTCCGGCGATGCGTCTTCAGAGTTCACAGCTTCCATTGATGCGATCTGCGTTCTCACTTCTAGGTTTGTATAGAAAATTCTCATTTCTCTTCTTCTTCTCTGGAATGCGTTAATTACCTCTTCTCTCTCTTCTTCTTCTCTCTCTCTCTCTCTCTAAGTAATGCGTCTTCTTCTCCAAGATTTTTAGATCTGTTGCGGCATGGAATTTCGACGCAGAGGTTTTAGATGGAATGCTCCAGATGAAAGAGTGATTAGTGTTGCTGCGTATGAGAAAGTGTGAGTGATGTGAATGATGAACCCCTAATCTCTTGTCGCCCTTCATCTTCCGCAGCTATCGTTCATCTTGTCGTTGTTTCTCATCCCCTCGCGCCACCAAATTAGATATTCCAAAATTTTTGACGGCCTCTTTGATTTCTCTGCTTCTTTTCTTCCTTCTTAATACCTTTCATTGATTGTAATTATGCAAATTTCAATTTTCAATTTTGCAGTTTATCTCCTTTTTTTCAGCAAATCGCTTATTAAACAATCAAGGAATCGGATTAATGTGATAAGGAGAAAGAGAAATTCAACAAAGAAGTTTCTTAAGCGAGACACCATTGATCTGCTTGCGAGTCATTTATAGGTTGCTTACAATAGAGTAATTAATTTATTTTTTCTGCTTTTGTTTCATGAAATTTAGAAAACCTGTATGCATAAACTAGCGGTTTTATTCATTAATTGTAATCACTTTCGCATACAATTAGTAAACCATGGTGTTTGATATATGAATTCCTATAGTTGTTATTATATTGAGCTAGGACCAAATACAAAGTCTGAGTCTATTTTAACATTTTTAATCAATTTTTAGTGTGGAAACTGTTCAAGTGGATTTGGCATGTTATCACACAAGGCTGTGCACCTGATTCAAGGCATAAACGAGCAAAAGGCAAGATTTCTGATTCACAATGCTTAATTGCTAAGATAATTGTTGTTGCTGGATTAATTTCTATATTTTGAAATATGACTGGTTTCTAGTCTTCCACATAGTCCAGCTAAGAAAGCCTATGTTACTGATTAAGAACTAAGAACAGTATTCCATTTAATTGTAGCGAAAGAGAGAAAATCCTAATGAATATCCCTTATTTACTCCGTCTTATTTACTCCGTGATGTCTCTCATTAGGTTCATAGTATCTTCTGTAGCAGCAATGCCCTCTGGATCCCTTGCCACAATAAGGAAGGTATCAACTTGGCGTCCTTTCTCTCAGAGAATAAAGCAAACAGGTGGTTTTCATTAATATGTACCAAGTTTGTACCAAGTTTCGTGGGCTTAACCCAAAAACTATATATTTCAAGGCTTTATGTTCATGGAAATAACTTGATACACAACTCTAAACTGAAATGCTAATGAAGTAGTATGTTTCATTATTAGAACATGCATATCTATTATCTCATTGTTTCCATCTTAAATAGTAGTTTGTTATTCTTTCTTAAAGAAGTTTTAAGATCACTTTTGCAGTTTTTAATTCTTCACTTTTATAGTTATGCTTCACTTTTACTCCGCTAATTTGATGCGTGACGCCTCACTCAACGACCGAGTGGAGCTCCAAATTTTGGGTGACATTGGTGCCAAGATCCGAGTCATGAACTTCGATACCCCTGGTGTTCAGGTGCCTAATTTCTTATGCCCATTCCCTTTTTCTCTTCAATTTTTTGATTTTTCCTACTCGGGAGTTGACGAATCTTGCCATGGTTGCCTCTAGTTACAGCTTACAGTTTATAATACAACTTTCTCAATTTATCTTCGCTTTTTTTCTTTTCTTTACCTTTTTGTTTTGGCTTATGGATTAAGTTCTTTGTCGGTGGTTTCAATTTTGATTCTTAAATGTGATTGTAGTTTAGGGAGAGATGGAGAGAGAATGAGAGTGGCGGAGGCCGGAGGGGAAGAGGGACGGTGGTGAGCTACGAATTCCACTACCCTCTGCTTTTTTCTTTAATTTATTTCTCTTTTCTTTTTTTTCATGGGAGTTTGATAACTGTGTTCAATTTTGTCCTTTGGGAGTGTTGAAGATGTAAAGATTCAATGCCAACAAAGAAGAATGTTTGGATTTGTGACCTTTGTTGAACCAGAATCTGTTAAAATGATTCTGGAAAAGGGAAATCCCTATTATGTTCGTGGCTCTAGGGTGCTTGTAAAATCTTACAAGGAGAAGCCAAAAGTTGATAATTATGTAAAATCCCCATTATGTTGCTACACAGTGTTGGTTACAGCCTTTTGATCATCTTGCCTCTAATTTAATGCATGTCCCCTTCCAGGTGGAGTCTAAAATTTTTCTATCGCATGGTGGACTTTCACCTTCAATTGGGACCCTTGATAACATAAGGAGCTTTGATCGTGTTCAAGAGGTTCCTCATGAAGGGGCCATATGTGATCTTCTGTGATCTGATCCAGATGATAGATGTGGCTGGGAAATTTCTCCACGGGGTGCTGGATATACTTTTGGCCAGGTAGCGATAGCTTTTAGCTTCTGTACTCCATGTTGAATATGTTTGGTATATCAATATGTCTTCTATACTTTTATTGATCACATTCGTCCTTTCAGGATATATCTGAACAATTTAATCACACAAACAGTCTGAAGCTGATTGCTAGAGCTCATCAGATGGTTATGGATGGATTTAACTGCTGTAATTCTCATTCTCGTTGAGTGATCTTCATTTTCTTGCTCTAAAATTATTGGATAAGTTTCAGTTGTGCATTGTTTTGTGGAAATAGGAACAAAAGGTGGTTACGATTTTTAGTGCACCCAACTACTGTTACCGATGTGGGAACATGGCTTCCATATTGGAGGTTGATGATTGCAAGGGCCACACATTTATCCAAGTCATCTTGGTAAGGAACCTACCACATTTTTTGTTCTTAAATTAATACTTCAATAATATTTGTTATTGGACGTTCAAATAATATTATTTATTTAGATTAATCAAAATTTAAGGACTTAATAATGAGATAACAAATCGGGCATAATTAGTAAGTTATCATTTTAATTAATAATAAGTCAACTGCATTACTCAAGTACTGAATGAAACCCAATTTTATGTGCTGAAAGGGGATGGAAAAAGGTTATATATGAGATTAAAAATAGTATAAATGTGGAATAATTTAACAAGGAATTGCCGTTAGCATGGATATCTTCTTTATAAATTACTCAAATTATGATTCCTTTTTTATCCATGTGCTTCAACTAATTATTATTATTATTGGCTTTTTTAACAATTGATGATCATGTCGAAGATCCATTCATTTAATTATTCTCGTTAAGAACTTAACTTGCAAGGATAAATTTATTCTCGTTAAGAACATATATTAATGAAACCTCAGCTTGACTATCCAAATAAATAAGTATAGATATCATATTCATCTTTCTTGGATGTACTTTAGGTTGGTGCAAGAGACATTTTCTTGCCAGGAGGAGGTTGGTGCAACCATGCCTGTTTGTCTCGATCGCAGGAGTGCTTAGGTTCATCTAAGAAAATGGATCAAACAGCTTCCTTTTCTGGATATTTAAGCAACAAGCAAAAATTTAACCCAGGTATATTCTTCACTAGTCACAATTTTTATTCTTTCTCCTCATCAACGCAAACATTTTTTAATTTTATGGATCTTAACAAGTGTTGCATTTTT
Source organism: Arachis hypogaea (assembly GCF_003086295.3). Taxonomy (NCBI): domain Eukaryota; kingdom Viridiplantae; phylum Streptophyta; class Magnoliopsida; order Fabales; family Fabaceae; genus Arachis; species Arachis hypogaea. The sequence continues at coordinate 14,117,693 of NC_092039.1, forward strand.
CAGATTTCTACAACTGGAATATAATCAAGGTTAGATACTGTGATGGTTCATTGTTTACTGGTGACATCGAAGCAGTGGATCCTGTAAGTAATGTAACATTGAAAATTTTGTTCTAAAAGATAAGATTTGTTATTTTGTAATTTCTATTCTGATGAGATTTGCACACATGATAAATAAATTAGAAAACCAATTTGCACTACAGAGGAGGAAGAATTTTCGTTGCTGTCATTGAAGACTTGCTGGCAAAAGGAATGAGAAATGCTCAAAATGTAAGCGACATTATTTATTTATGTTCCAAATGATTGTGGTTCACTAATTGAAAATTGCAAGTACAGGCTATTCTTTCAGGATGTTCAGCAGGAGGATTGACAGCAATACTACAATGCGATCGCTTTAGATCTCTAATTCTAGCAGGAGCCAAAGCCAAATGCATTTCAGATGCTTGTTATTTCATCAATGTGTTTGCTTCCTACTTGAACTTTTCTTTCTCTTTATTCCATGGAACTTGTTACCTCATTGATTGAACATAACAGAAAGGATGTCTCTGGAGCACAACACATTCAAGAGTTCTACAGTCAAGTTGTTGTAACACATGTATGTTTCTCAAATATCTATAGTCAACTTGTTACCTGATTTTATTGAGGGATTTCTAAATGGACTGTGTTATTTTTGCACATATCAAAATATTGGTAATAATTCATTTTTCTTTTTTTATTTATAGATTTTGTCATGCCATTATTGTAGGTATTCTTTCTCATTTGTTTCAGGTATCTCTTCCATTCTCTTATATGTTTGATGCTCATTCGTTTCAAGTTTCTAATCTTCTTTAGGGTATCTGTATTGTAAAGATCTTATATTAGGCTATTACTTTGTTTTCATTTATATATATAATTTGGAATATTTTCTGTAAATACTCATCCGATATCATAGCATAGTGATATTCAACAACTTTTTTGATAAACAAAATCTTTGTCCTTCATTTCTTGATAAGTTTTGGTAGTTTGGTTTCAGGCTACAAGGTAAAAGAAACAGCAAAGTTAGGTCTTGCCAGAGAAGCCTATTGAGATATACGAATTTGAAGGGTACTATATATTAGGTGGAGCCATCATAATTCAATAATTCATGATTTTTATGATAGAGATTTGATGTATCTTTAGCTAAATGTTATGTTCATGTTATGTTTGATACTTTATTTGTATAGGAGTTATTACTTTTGATTTTCAATACTAAAATATTATATATTATATTTAATACTTTATTTGAGTTATGTAATATTTTGCTTATAAGTTATGATTTCTTGTTATTGTGAAATTTTAAACAAAAAAATTATTTGTTTAATATAGTAAAAACGACGGTTAAAACTCATGTGCAGATAAAAGTGTATGCTAATTTAAAAGATAAAAAAATATTACTTTTATCTGGTAAAAACGATAGCTTGTAACTTCCATTTTAAACAATTAAAACGTCATTTTAACGTGAAAAAAATGGCGGTTTTAAACTACCATTTTTAAACAATAAATTCTGCCGTTTTAAACAACATGAAATGCCATTTTAACCAACAAAAAGATGCTATTTTATTTGGAAATAACGGCAGTTTGAACAGCCATTTTAACCCAACTAAAAAATTACCATTTTAACCAGGTAATTGTGGCGGTTTGAAACTGCCACTTTAACCAACAAAAAATGCCGTTTTATCTGGAAATAACGGCGGTTTGAACCGCCCTTTTAACCCAACTCAAAAATCGCCATTTTAACCAGGTAATTGTGGCGGTTTGAAACCGCCGTTTTAAGCAACAAAAAATGCCGTTTTATCCGGAAATAAAGGCGGTTTGAACCGCCGTTTTAACCCAACTCAAAAACCGCCGTTTTAACCAGGTAATTGTGGCGGTTTTTCTAAAACCGCCGTAATAACCAAATAGCGCTTCAAATTATGGCGGTTTTTCTTGAGCGCCGTTCAAGGAAATAATGGCGGTTCAAACCGCCGTAATAACCCTAAAAAACCGCCGTAATTACCAAATTTTGTTGTAGTGATATAGTAAGGACTGGAAATTGTTGTGAATCCAAAATTCAAACTAGAGTAACAGCTTATAAGACTAACCATCCAATAGGCTACAGAAATAAACATCCTATAAATATCAACCAAATTTCAACATTTGTCAATTACTTTACGTCACATTGCATGCACAGGTCCGCACGGAGCAAGAAAAAAATTGAAAATTTAGCTGCTATATATACAACATTACCAAACTTTTTCAACCATTCCCACGCTAAAGTTAGATCACCATGAATTGTAACGATCTCAACCAACATCATACTACATATGCTGCAAGATACTAAAATTGAACCTAATGATTTCTCAGTGCATATAATCACTCATATCAGAAGCAAAATCTGTCCATAATACAACATGCAACAGAAATTACGATTCAATCAATGAACAAGTTAACCCACTTACCTCGGATGGTTAGTCTACTGTCGGCAATGATGTTCGTGGTTGTCCCGGTGGATGGCCGAGGAGCAGGCGGCTAATCTTCCACGGTCGGATGCTCGGCTGCCACCAGTGCGACGAGTTCTGCTGGATACAGCCGCTTCCGCGCGACGAGATGTGCAACGGAGGAGTGCGTGGCTGGGCTGCAGATCGGGTCGCCGGCGTAGCACGCAGGGGCTGAGCTCCAATGACGTGGAGGTGTACAACGGCAACAGGGTGAGGGACTTGAGGGGAGCAATCAAGGACACTCGTGAGGACGGGTTGCTTTCCGAAGTTGCAGCTTCTGACGCACGTGGTTCTCCGTCGATAGGCGTCTCTGCAGCGACTTGGAGGGTTTTGGGTAGGGGAGACAGCGTGGGAACCGAAAGGATTGGGTAATTGGGGTAAATTTTGAAATAGGATTAATTTGGTGGTGGGGTAAATTAAACAACAATTAGGAATTAGGGTTATTTAGCGTTTAATTACTCTTTTAATGAAAATTGGGTCCAATAAACAGCCCATTATAGTTATTGTATACATATCTCATTGTCTCTCTAACGGGACTCTTTTATTTATTCTTAATGTTGTTACTTTAATACCATTTTTATCTTATTGATTTATAGACCAATTCTTCTTGTAATTTTCTGTACTCCTACATACTCTTTTTTTTATTAAATTAATTTATACTTGATGTAAAAAATTTGAAATCACATGGCTATTTTAGTCATTTCGCATATAATATCTTAGTTTTGTCCATATTTATCTAAACATAATACACGACATTACATTAGTGTCTTGTCCATCGTATCCAAATACAATACACAAAATATAATTTTTAATATCTCTATTCTATTATCTCTGTTTTAGTGTCATGTCCTATCCTATTTTCAAAAATAAATACAGCCAAATTTAAGACTTAACTCGATTATTTTCTTTTTATAATAATAAATTCATTTAATTGTTCGTTTTTTCCTCTTTCACTCTAAATAGTAAGTGTTCTAGTACATGATATTAACTATATAGTCTTTCTCATTCTCATAATTATTTAATTTAATTTAATTTTTAAATTTATTTAATTATTATATTGTGACTATTTTTTTATAATAATATATAAAAAATATTATTTATACACTAAAAATAATTACTAAAATTAATTACTAATACATTTATTTATTTTAATATATATTTTATATTAATAATTAATCATAATGACTTATTTTAATATAAACATCGTATAATTGAATAATAAATTCATTTAATTGTTTGTTTCCTTCATTTTCTCTTTCACTTATCCACTTGCCCGCATATAATAATCGCCTAACTAATACAGCAGCCAGCTGCATTATTTAAATAGAAAGAACATGTCATTTTTTTCAATTTGTAATAAATTATTACATGCACAAAAAAATTTTAAATTTTCTATACTTATTGAAATACAAACAAATAAATTAACTATACAACTAACTCAAATTGGTTGAATACATGCCAATTATAATGCATGTCCCACAACCACATGCATATATACAAGTTGGACATGTTGTATGTCCAGGGAAAGATTCAAAGAGATAGGCTAGACTCTAGAGACCTATTTTTAGAGAGAAACCAGAGTCTAGTTGATAATAATAATAATAATTATTGGCCCTTACTAATTAAGAAGTTAAATGGAAATTAAGACTTTTACTGAGTTTATGTTGAAAAAAATTATCTCGATCCATACATTATTTTATTAGTCCAATATATATCCAGTATTTCATTAGGTGGAACTTCTTTATTATCAGTGTGTTATACAATAAGATCATATACCCATAAGATTAATATTTAACGAGTTGAAACTCCTTCAATTAATATTCTTTTTTTTCATGCTAATAATCGTGTATGTACTCCGAGACAAAAATTAAAGGAAAAAAAAAAAAACCCGGTCATAATTGCTTCATCATAGTAATTATTTGTAGACCTTTTAAATGGTTATTTTTAATTAAGTATTTTTTAAGAGAGTTCTGTGCCTTTTAACTTCTCTTTTCTGAGGATCAAGGTTTGTTTAATTATTCTCTCTATTGTTAATTAATTATTTATTTATATATTTTGGTATATATATATTCAAAAAGAAAACAATGTACCTTGACATTTTATGTCCTATTTAATTAAGTTCGATAAATGTTTACAATTTGTAGATGACTTGCCCAAAAAGAGATTAGAAAATCAAATTCGTAAGAGTGGATTCTCACATGAAATAGAAAGTAATTAATACTACTGTTTCATGATAAACTACTATGATTTGATTTGGTTAATAAGATATTGATATTTTGGTTTTTGTCAAATTCAAAAACAATATTTTCCCCATGAAATATTTTCATTGATTAAATATCATATTTCATCATAAAGTATAAAAATATTATTAGTAATTATGGTAGCAAATATCATTAATAATTCATGAAGATGACTATATATATGCATAATAAAACAAAAACGTTATTTATATACTAAAATTAGTTATTATATATTTATATATAAATATATATATATATATCTTTAATTTATTTTTATAATATATTTTATATTTTAATATATATTTTATATTAATAACTAATTTTAATGTAATAAATATCAACAAAGGTAAGATAAAATAACACACTCTCTCTCATCTTTTAAGTTAAGTACGATGAAGCAGATTGATGAGATCTTGGTAGGTGATGAGCTAAGAGATAAGAGTACGTGGAATAAATAAATAAATAAACCTATAGCCATAAATTATTATTTATTCGATTGGTAAACGATTAGACTACTGCAGCATGTATTATATTTTTATATTATATATTTAATTTAATTTAATCACGGTTTATCTTAAAATTGAAATATATTGTAATAGTTTTATGCATGTTGATTGTTGCGTGATGAGCTGCGTGGTTGTGTATACATTTGTGTATATATAAGAGATCAATTCAGAGGCAAAAAATACAGCAAATAATTATAATCCCTGTATCATTGTTTTAGTTGTTGAATTTGCATAATAATGACAATGTCTTCGTTCTCATGCGCTACTACTGTTTTTCTACTGCTTCTACTCACAATTGACATTCGCATGGCAGGTTCGTCTCTCGTTAATGTTATAGAATCATTGATTGGTTTTATTTGTAACCAACAAGCGTAGTCGTATTGAAAAGAATTAATGGCTTGTTTATAGTAGTTAAAATTTTCTTAATTTAATTTTTAAAATTTTTTGATATTATGATTTTAAATAAATTAATTAATTTTTGAAAAGTTTTTACTAGATCAAATAATTTTATAATTTAAATTTTATTATGCTCTTAAATTTTATGAATTTAATTTACTTAACTAATTAAAATTTTGATTTTCTCTAATTTGCTCTAGCTTAGTTAGATGACTTATAAGTTATATATCATAGTAAGATTAGCTCTTTTTGTTTTTTTAAGTCTTTTAATTTAGTTGAAGTTAATTATCATCTTGTGAACTGCTTGTGTAATCTTGCGGAATATCTAAGCATACACATTTGTTTTTTCATTGAAATTTCATAAGCGCGAGTGATTAAAATTTGGTCTCGGTTAAAAATAGAATAAGTTATTGAAAAAAAGAATAGTAAATGATCCGTAAAATTTATTGTTTTTTGTCAAATAGTTAATTAATAATGTTTAAAAAAATAATTAAAAATATGTTATTCAATTATTAAATTAAAAAAATTAGATTAATGACTAAAAATGTTAATCAAAAATAATAAATTTTATTTGTTTTTAATTTTTTTTTTCAATTGAAAATTTACAAATATGTATTGCTTGAATGTTTCGGTCAAGAGATAAGGTATTTAATTTACAAATTTGATGTGCCAGTGTCACTAACACAGGAACACGTCATGTTACATAATGTCAGTGTTTAAAAATATAGTTAAACTATTAGAAAAAATTATTCAAACTAAATAATTTTAAAACTTTTAGAATATTTCAACATAAAAAAAAGTGATAAACATATTTTAGTCATAGTTTTAATTTAATATGTGAAATTTTTAGAGTTAGTAATTTTTAATATTTTGGTTATTATTTGTCTCATATAAATATTAAATTATTTTTAATAAATAAATTTTATTAATTTATGTATATAAATTTAAAAAATTATAAATATAAACCGTATTGATTCGTGTATATAAATTTTGATAAATATAAATACAGATTATATATTTTTGTATGTAAAATTTTTATAAATATAAATATAAATTATTTTTAACTAAATATTAATAAAAAATAATAATATTTACTGGTAATGTAGTATTTTTCGTTTAAAATTAACAAGGTCGTCTATTTGACCTATAGATGTTTAAATTGGTGTGTGCTATGGGATGTTGGGCAACAATCTACCAGCAGCAAAGGAAGTGATAGATGTTTACAGATCAAACAACATCAAACGAATGAGACTCTATGATCCCAATCAAGCTGCTCTACAAGCACTTAGAAACTCCGGCATTGAACTCATTCTTGGAGTTCCAAACTCTGACCTTCAAGGGCTTGCCACAAACTCTAACAGCGCACGCCAATGGGTGCAAAGAAATGTGCTAAGCTTTTGGCCTAGTGTCAAAATCAAGTACATTGCAGTTGGTAATGAAGTGAGACCTGTTGGAGACTCCATTTCATGGATAGCTCAGTATGTTCTCCCAGCAATTCAGAATGTATACCAAGTTATTAGAGCTCAAGGCCTTCATGATCAAATCAAGGTTTCAACTGCCATTGACATGTCCCTCTTAGGAAACTCTTTTCCTCTTTCACAAGCCTCATTTAGGGCTGACGTCAGGTCATACCTGGACCCAATTATAGGGTATTTGGTATATGCAGGTCGGTAATGTTAACGACACAATTACTCAAAATTATTTTATGGGTAAAATATATTTTTTATTTTTAAAATTTATTAAAATTTTTAAAAATATTCTTAAGTTTTTAATTTGTTTTAATTTTATGTCAAAAATTGTCGATTTACATCAAATGTATTTCTAATAATTAATTTTTCAAAAAACAATTTTTAACATGAGCAAGTCAAACACAAAATTTTATTATTGACTCCTAGTTATCCAATATTATTGCTTAATTAATTATAAATTTTTTAAAAATTTAACTATTAAAAAATATATTTGATGTAAATAAAAATTTTTTTAGAATAATACTAAAACAAAATAAAATTTTAAAATATTTTTAAAATTTTTAGCAAGAAAAATATATTTTATCCTTATTTTATTTAACTTAATATCCATAATTTTATATATATACTATCTAATTATACTTTTATTACATCTATCTAATATTATTTAATTATTTCTGTGATAATTAATAATAAAAATAAAAAAAACTTTGAATTACTTTGAACTTATTTCTATTTTTTTTCACACATTTTTGTTTGTAGGTACACTATTACTAACCAACGTTTATCCTTACTTTAGCTATAAAGATAACCTACGTGACATATCACTACCCTATGCTATTTTCACATCACCAAATGTTGTGGTACAAGATGGTCAATATGGGTACCAGAATCTTTTTGATGCTATGCTAGATGCAGTGCATGCTGCCATTGATAACACTGGAATTGGTTTTGTTGAGGTTGTTGTTTCTGAGAGCGGGTGGCCCTCAAGTGGAGATTTTGGTGCAACTTATGATAGTGCCCAGATTTATTTGGATAATTTGATTCGTCATGTTAATAGGGGTACTCCAAGAAGGTCTTGGAAATCTACGGAAACTTATTTGTTTGCTATGTTTGATAAGAACCAGAAGAATCCAGAGCTAGAAAAATATTTTGGACTTTTCTTTCCTAACAAACAGAAGAAGTATTCATTCGGATTTGATGCAGAAAGGGGATTGGAATTCTTTAATGCAACAATTCCATTGAAGAGTGACATCTGAGGTTGGCATCCATGTTGGTGTGGTTTTTGTTTTCGCTTCCTTTTTTATAGTTACTATTAGGATTGGAAGTGAGTCAAGCCAGCTCATGAGCTAGCTCGAGCTTGACTCGTTAATAGTTCGATAAGCTAAGTTCGTGAGCTAATGAGCCAAACTTGAGTTTGGAATTGAGCTCATAAATTAAATGAGCTGAGCTTGAGCTTGGATAAGCTCAGCTCATTAGCTCATGAGTTGACTCGATTATATATATATATATATTAATACACATATCATATATGCATTTAATCTATATTTTTAATATTATATATATATATATATATATGAAATAATATTATATAATTATATATATTACTGATCTTAATTATTTAAAATTTTATATTTATTTTTTACATATAATTTTGATGTAGGACATAAATAAAAGATTTATAATTTATTGATAGATAACAATATATAAATTGATTTTTTAAATATTTTTTAAAATATATAAGTTATAATTTATTGATATAGAATATAGATTATGTATTTATGTTTCTATTATTTGAGCCAGCTCGTGAGCTCGAGCCAGCTCGTGAGCTTTTGGTGAGTCGAACTCGATTGTTAATGAGTCGAGCTGTGAGCCAAGCTCAATTTTTGTGAGACGAGCTTGAGCTTGGTCTAGCTCGACTTAGCTCGACTCACTTCCAGCCCTAGTTACTATGAAAAAGTTTGGCATGGGTTAAATTAGTGCATGCAAATGTATTTAGATATACGAGAAACTATGTTGCACAATTTTCAGTATTTTTTATTATTATTTGATTAATATAAATATTAAATTGTTTTTAATAAATAAATTTTATTAATTTATGTGTATAAATTTTAAAAAATATAAGTGTAAATTGTTGCTGGTTAAGTGTTGATAAAAAATGATAATATTTGCGAATAGTGTAGCATTATTATTCTAGATATATTAATTTGAGAACATATCTAAATAGAAAAAGTATAGATAACTATGGCCAATTTGAGCCAACTTTTTAAATTGCAAAAAAATTAAATTTTAAAAAATGTGCCCTATTATTTATACTACGCACATTTGTCTTCTTCTTCGTTACGAAATCCGCATGTAGCGCCATGCCGGCCGTTGCACACTGCACTACCGCTACCGCCGTAGCGCCACATACAAGTACATTGCACACAACGTTTGTCGTGCCGCCCATCACTCGCGCACCATTCCGTCATGCACCGTTACCACCGCGCTGCCCACGCTTCTTCTTCTAGGCTTTGAATTATTCTTTTTAACTAGTTTTGAATGTTTTTTTTCTTAAATTTTGGATTTTTTTTCATATATTTTAGATGTTTTTTTTAATTATATTTTGGATGATTTTTTTTAGATTTTAGAATTTTTTAAATAGTTTTGAATGTTTTTTCCTTAGTTTTTTGGATATTCTTTTTTCAATATTTTTGGATGTGTCGTTGTTAGGTTTTGGATTTTTTAAAATGATTTTGAATATTACTTTTTTTTTGTTAGGGTTTGAATTTTTTTTATTACATTTCGGATTTTTTTGTTAGATTTTAGATATTCATTTTATAATTATTTTAGATGTTTATTTTTATTTGGCTGTAGATATTTTTTTAGATTTTAAATTTTTTTTAGTTAATTTTGGATATAATTTAAATTCATATTCCATCTAAAGATAGAGAAAATTAAAAAATGTCTAATTTAGTTTTTTTTTCTTTCCTAATGGGCTTTTTTTTAATTAATTGGCTGTACTTATATTTGATTACCTAACAAAATTAAAATAAATATATATAACCAAGTTGGGTTGGTCTAGTGGTTAGTTCACTAATCCGCTTAAGCAAGTGTCGGAGGTTCGAATCCCGCCTTGTGCATGCAGCAACCCATTGGCCAGCGGCAAACCTTTAAATGGAGCTAAGTACCGCAGCGGATTAGTCCTTGGCCTGTCGGGTTGGGAGATACCGTGAAAAACCAAAAAAAAAAATAAAAATAAATATATATAAAATAAATTTGTACGGTCATAAATGAAAGAAATAAAATGAATTATACATTTTTTTTTCAGTGTTCAATCATTTGGACTTCTAATTTATCATGATTGACTATTTTTTTTTTTAGTTTAGCCATGGTAAATTAATTTGTCGCGGATCAAAATTCCATTTAAAGGTATATTACTGACTAATAAGTTGCTATATGTACATAGCAGGATTTAAACTTTTGATATTATTTAAATAGATTAATAAACTAACTACTAGATCAACTTAAGTTAGTTATAAATGGCTAAATTTTTTCGGTTATTATAAATGGCTAAATTTAACTTGCATTAGAAATTTAGAATAATAACATTATATTTTTGGTTTTACAAAGGGGCCAGTGGCCCATTAGAATAATCATATTGCTATTCCGAAGCTAAACAAAATTTTTATTCCCTAAACATTTCCCAAAGAAATATGGGCTGAGCCCGTTAGAATGTAGATTTTGGAAACCCAGAAAAAAATAGGTTACATTATGCCAAAAAAATAGGCTACATTATTACTTTTTTACTAGCCCATTTAGAATTTCAAAAAGTAGAGAAAAAGCGGACAACGAACTAGCTGTTGGACCAAAAAAGTCCGTCGCTCCATGCAACACGTCGCGCCACGCCGCCGTCCCTTCCATGGCTCGTGATCATCGCGATGGAACGCCTAATCTTGCAACACGTCTCTCCCTGCTGCCGGCCTTGCAACGTCGAAGTCCTCATTGCGGTTGGATGAAGAAGATCGTTGGGTTCACCCCACTGCAACGTGCCTTCGCACCACAGCCACACACACGGAGCAACCTCCCTCCGCCGCATGCATGCAACTATGCAAGGCCGCACGACTACCTCCTCACGCCGCACCACAACTTCCTTCCTCCTTTTGGTCGCGTCGTTCTTTTTGGTTGTGGATGACTAGTTTTAATTTAGAGGTTTTTTTTTTAAGTTTCGAACTTTTCTTTTTTTGATATTCTGAAATTTTTTTTAAAATTTTGAACTTTTTTTAAATAGTTTTAAACGTACATTTTGTTAGTTTTCAAATTTTTTCCTAGTTTTTTTATTTGTTTTGAAATTGTAAAGTTGATTTTGGATATTTTTTTTTATTAAATTTTGAATGTTTCTTAATATATGTTTTAGATGTTGGGACTCTGCAAATTCCGCACAGTCGAACTGACAAGTGTACCGTGTCGTCCAAGTAATACCTCTGGTGAGTGAGTGTCAAATTCCATGAGGATTGTCGGATTGAGCAAGCAATGGCTATCTTACAAATCTTAGTCGGGCAGGTAGAAAAGATAGTGGATATGAAAAACGCATAAAAACAAAATAAGGAAAGAATTACTGAATTAGTGTGAAAACAACGATAAGAATTCGGTTGAGGCTTCGGAGATGTTTCTTCTTTCTGAATCAACTTTTCTTACTGTCTACTCCAACAATTGATGAATCATTCCATGGCAAACTGTAAGTGATTAACGCTGGGGCTATAGTGGTCATTAGTCTCCTCTGCTTCAAATCACACGCCAGTGCTAATGGTCATCCAATCTGAACGAGGGTGAAGCTCTAGTAATTTAATCCCTGGTGATCCTACTTAAAACGTCACAGACAAGGTCGGATCTTTCAGATCGAAGAATGAAGCTTTATGATTCTAGTCTATACCGCAAAGGCCCTAATCGCCTCGTACCTCGGCTGAACAGATGTTCTCATGTCCCCAACGAAGTCGTGAATTAGTCGTCTAAGAGATGTATAATCAAGCTTGTGATTCAATGCTATCCTGCTAGGGACTCGCAAGAACCCATGTAGAAAACGGGTCATACTCTCATTCCACCCGGTTTCATTAGTTCGAAGAACGAAGATACATTTTAGAATGGAATCAAACATAGATTGAAATAGAAACAGTAATATTCTTAATCCATGAGAATCAGCAGAGCTCCTAACCTTAATTTAGGAGGTTTAGTTGCTCCTAGCTTACAGAAGATAAAATATGAAACGTGTAGCGAGGCAAGAGTCCCTAACAAGGGTGAACTCTTGTCTATATATACTAATCTAATAACTAAATATTACAGAAATAAGATAGACTAGACTCCTAGTGCGAAAATCCACTTCTTGGGCCTATTTAGTGAGTGTTTGGGCTGAGTTTGGGGTGAATCCACGTGTTGGGACTCCTCTTTGGGCGTTGGATGCCAACCTTGCTCCCTTTTGGGCGTCCAAATGACAAGCTTGCTCCCTTTGGGGCGTTAAACGCCAGAAAGGGGGTGGTTTGGGCGTTCAACGCCTGTTTTGAGCCTTCATTTCCAAAGACAAGTATGAACTATTATATATTGCTGGAAGGCCCTGAAAGTTAGCTTTCCAATGCTGTTAAGAGCACGCCATTTGGACCTCTGTATCTCTAGAGATGCATATTTGAATGCACGGAGGTCAAAATCTGATAGCATCTGCAGTCCTTTCTCATCCTCTGAATCAGACTTTTCCAAAACTTGCCAGAATCACTCAAAAATCACCTAAAAATATAGAAAAACACAAAAACTCAAAGTAGCATAAAAAAGTGATATTTGCACTAAAACCTACTAAAATTAGATAAAACTTAACAAAACAAAACCAAAAACACTAAGAAAACACTACTAAAAAGTATATAAAATATCCGCTCATCAGAACACCAAACTTAAACTGTTGCTTGACCCCAAATGATCATCCTAAATTGACCATTAAAATAGAAAAAGAATGAGATGAATAAACAGAAGAACTAACTATGATCATCCAACAATTTAATTTTTATTAAAGAAAAGGGAAAATGTATAATTTGACACATGAATCTCTTTGAGTTGATGTAAGCATAAAACTGGAGAAACAAAAATTAAAAAAAAAGCTTGAACAGAGGAGTTGACATGAGTGAGAATCAAAAGTAAGCAACTGAGTGTTTGATTTGATATTGCCTTAAAGCACGCGTGCATTATATCTACCATACTCACACGATTAATTCAAATAGCGGCGTCGTTGAGCTTTTGGCGGCATATGTTAGAACCCATGGCGGTGTCGGCTGGAGTCTGTGGCGACGTCGATGGCACGGTTGGTCGGGGGTTGCAACGACACAGGTGAGAGAGACGAGCCTGGCACAACAGACGCACGACGGGAAGGTAGGACTTGCCGTCTGCGATGATGGCTGCCGGGAGAGTGGCGAGAAAACAGCGACAGAGGGTGAGGCGCATCAGGCTGACCGGCGGAGGTGGAGGTGGTGTCGATGGGAGGTTGCAGCAGCGTCGGTATGGCCGGTGGGGAGTGCAACAGCGTGATGTGACGACCAGAGAAGATGGCGGCGAGTTTTAGACGTGTATTGGAGGTTATGGTGAGATTAGAAATAACCGTACGTAGTGTGAATAAGTTTAAATACTAATCCTAATTTTTCAAATTTTAAAATTTGAAATTAAATAATTAATGATCTGATTTTTAATTTTAATTTTATCTTCCTTTTTTATTTCTATTGTACACATTGTATACTAAAATTATTGTCTCCCAATACTTTCACTTTTTTTAGATATTCTTTTTACAATGATTTTGAGTACTTATTATCATTTGATTTTAGATTTTTTTAAATATTAGATATTTTTTATTAGGTTTTTAGATATTTCTCATGATAATTTAAATTCATGTTCTCTTCAAAGAGAAAATTAAAAAAAAAGTTCAAATATTTTTTTATTTTTTAGATTTGTTTTGAAATTTTAAAAATGATTTTGGATATCTATTTTTGTTAGTTTTTAGATATTTTTTATTACGTTTTGAATATTTTTTTATTAGAAATTTAAAAATAATTTTTTTAAATAATTTTAGATATTATTTTCACAATCATTTTAGATATTTGTTATCATTTGCTTTTAGATATTTTTTTTTAATTTTAGATATTCTTTATTAAATTTTTAAATATTTCTGGTGATAATTTGAATTTTTTTTAAATTAATATAAAATAGTAGTTAATTGCAGTTTGCTGCATCCTTGTTGATTAGTACTTAACAAAATTATTCTAAAAATATGTTATATTCTCAGAAATATTATCCCTAGCAATATCATATTCAGGTATTATAAAAAATTGTTTATTTAGTGCCATTAATGTTTGAGAATTATTTTTAATAGTTTCGATAATAAATTAGGATAAACTTGTTTTATCAGACATATTTTTTAGAATATTTAAAATTTAAAATTAACCCCAATATTTAAGAAATATACTAGTAATTTCATATTTAAATTTTATTCCCTTGACATGAAAATATCAATATATACCTTTTTAATGAGAGGAAATTATTCTATTTATTCCTAAGAATTATATTTTAAAATTTTAAATAAATAGCAACATATTATATTTCTATAAATATTTATAAAAAATAATCGATATTTTTTGAAAGAGTAAACTATTATTTCTAATCATAAAAGTTGAAAACGTTGATATATTTATTTATAGAAGACGAAAATTACTATTTGTACCTATAAAAAATGGTTTTTACAAATAAAATTATTCAAATCCTAAAAAATAAAATAAATTTTTAAACTACCATTCTCTCCACCACTACTACCATCGTCTCTCCCTCCTCCCCCTCTCTCTCAATGTTTTCAACTACTCCAATCCCATATTCTACCACCACTCTCCTCCCCAACTACCACCATCACTGCTGTCATTACCATCACCACCACCACCATCACCACCCTTCCTTCTCCCTCCATTTTTCGACTCCGATCTCAACTGTAGGCTCTGCTTCCCCCCTTCAACCTCGTCTTCTGTCTCAGCACGCCAACCACAGAAGCAATAACTTGAAAATAAGGAAGATAAAAGCAAATTATAATTATAGTCACATTTGTAATTCAATGCACAATCGACTGCCGACGATGCTGACGCCATTACCGTCTCCCTTGGCCTCGACTGCCGCTCCCACCGTCGCGACTCACTTCTCTTCGACACCCTTGTCTAGTGGCAGGGCCCTGCCCTCCTCACCTATAACGACGCTGTTTTTGCCGAGGAGGATTTCGTCAGCATCTCCAAGATTGGATGCAGTAGCAAGCACAACCAGGCCTGGAAGACCGGCCACTTCTGGTATACTAACTTTGCCTTTCTTTTCTGGAAAGCTGAAGGGATTAGGGTGACGATGTTGGGATTGAGTTGCTGATAACATTGAGAGAGAGGAGAAAGACGATGATAGTAGTGGTGGAGAGAAGGGTAATTTAAGAATTTTATTTAATTTTTTAGGGTTTGAATAATTTTATTTACAAAAGCCATTTTTTATGGGTATAAATGATAATTTTTATCGTTTATAAATAAATATGTCAACATTTTTAACTTTTATGATAAAAATAATAATTTACTCTTCTTAAAACGAACTTTAAACCCGAAAAGAAACTTACAATAGTGTAAAAATTCTACACACTCACAAAAATAAAAAATGTATAAATTCTACATATAATATGACTTTAATAATGTTATTCTGTCACGCGAGCATTTTAACGATTTCTTCTCCTTCACTTTTGGAGGATGGAATACTTTTTTGAGTTAGTTATTAACTGAATTTGTAAAGATAGTCCAAAACGCAAGTCAATTTTCATTATTACGTTTTACCTAATTTTCTCAAATCTCACATAAAAAAAAAATCATGTACCATATATTTTCTCTTTGCTGAATTAGGAAACGAAAATTTGTACTCGCATGACTTCATTTTCCCGGTGTGATTGCAGGAGACTATACATGCCAATGATAACACTGTCTCTTCAAAGGGGGGAAAGTGATTAAATTAAAAAAGTTCAAAACAAAAAGCAAAAAATTATTTGTAATGCCAACAAGGATATATGGATTTGCATCTCAAGTTCTCAACTCAACATACATGCAGCTCATCAACGTTAACCTACACGCATCTACCATGAAGTCAAGTTATTTTTTTGGTGACTATGAAGTCAAGTTATTTGATAATTATAATTTACTTTGAAAAAGTAGTGGAAAACTTTGAAAATATTATTTTTTTATTTAGGAAAAGATATATATTTTTCTTCTTTTTATTCTTTCAAAGAATAAATTAATCAATTAATACCCGAAAATTTATATCATTGACCAAAATAATCTTAAAAAGTATTAACAATAAATAAATTCTCGAAAAATTAAAAAATATGATAAAAATACTACATATTAAATATATAATATAAAAATTTTTTAAAGATTATATTTTGATATAATTTTTTGTAAATATCATTAGAAAAATAATTTTTTTTATCCTCGAAATTTTGTAATTTTACATCAAGTAAATTTTTTTAAATTTTTTATTGTAAATAACTAATTTTTTTTAAAAAATAAAAAGAAAAATTTAGAAATCAAATTTGCTATCAATTTTTGTGTGCATGTTTTAAATATTTATTCAAATGTTGGCACAAAAATTTAAATTAAATAAATAAGTTATTTGTCAAATACAAATTTTTTGTCAATTATAAAAAATATAATATTTATTGGTTATTTTTCTTGTATTTTAAAATAAATCAGGAATTGTTATAACGATAATATTTTTTAGAGATTTTTTTGTCGGTGCCTGAATATTTCGTGTATCAAATTAATAATTAACTCTTCTTTCAAATAAGTTTTCCATTTTATATTTTTAGTTTCTATATTTAAATTGATACTCCAAAATCTGAATTGATTACAATATGTCAAGAGGCTCAATAGCAGAAAAGTATTTCTACTTAAGTAATTATGCATATAAAAAATTATCTTATAATTGTATATATAAAGTTGTTGAAATCAAAAGTTTATATAAAAATAAAGTAGTAAATTAAAAGTATAAAACATGAATTCATAAAAAAATTAAATTATAAAACACTCTGTTTTAATAAAAATTATCAGAACTAATTATAACTTAAATCATATATCACATGTCAAGAAAGTGTGAAATTTAACAATATTAAAATAATAACAAATTTCAATAAATTAAAATTCTACTGATTTCTTTGTTAAAAGTTTAGATTGCACGAAGCCACTAGCGCGTGGTAAACCGCCTTAAGAAAAAAATATATATTTAATTCATAAATTTATCATCTTTCAGACTTTCACTATGGCAAAAGCAAAATATAAAAACCCCATTATATTGTGGCTGCTGGGGACCCTGGGGTAGAGTGTATTTAGTGGGAGCGTAAAGGATCAAAACGATTCGTTTTGTCCAATCCTTTTCTTCGTTCTCTCTTTTCGTTTCTGCTTCTCCGTTCTGTGCCTCCCTCTCCAATTAATTATTTTTTTAAATTTATTAGTTTATTTATTTACTGAAGAGCCAAAAAGAGAGAGAGGGCACAGAACACCGAGCAGCCTCCACGAATCTAAAATCGCATTACGGCGCGTGATTCGCACTCGATGCTTTGAAGCCATTCTCCTCAACCCGCAATTTCCAACTTCCACAGGCCACCATTACTCTCTTTCTCTCTGTGTATTGAATTTCAATCCACAAGAACGGTACAATAAACAACTAGACCTTGTTTATCCTTATGGAAAGTCAATTCCATTCATGCCACTAGGTCAAATTAAACAATATTTATTTGTTCTCATATTTTGAATTTGAATTTTCATTTTACTTTGTTCAAATTTTCAGGAGTTCGTGCTTTCCTTTGGTTCATGTGTTTGATATTGTTTTGCTTGATTGGTTTTACTCTGTGGATGTGTTTGTTGTGTGTTCTGTTTCTGGTTAACTTTTGGCACATTGAATTTAGGGTTTCATAATCTTTTTTGTTTTCCTGTTAGTGATTGTTTTGAATGGTGCAGAGGAATGTGTGATGCGTTCTATGGTGGGTCAGAGGTCTAGAGGAGAGTTTTGTAGCCGTGGAGGCTGCTTCTGTGGTTGAATCTGTTACTCATTCATGAGGTTTAGTCTACTCTCTGCCCTTGTGGATTTTTCTGATTGATGAATGTTGTGAAATTGAGTGACTGTATTCAATGGAGAATATGAATTTGTTTTGGTGTCAATAATGATATGAAAATCTTGAGGAAGAATTCATGGGTTTGATGGTTAAATTAATGCATCTTACAACTTGTATACACATTATCTCCTATTTTGTTTGAGTTGGTTATAGAATGTGGACAAAGGGTTTCTTTTCATGCTCTCCTTTTAGTTTATTTGCTGCTTTAAGAGAGAGAATAGGTTTTGATTTCAGAAATGTTGTACATTAGAGGGGACACTCTGCAACTGGATGATGCTGCTGTGGTTAACTTGGATATTAGTGGATAATGTTGTACATTAGAAGGTCGATGATCCTGAATTGGATGTATAATGTGAAGGTGATTGCTGATTCATCTCATAGAAAAGAAATAGTGAATTTGGAGATTGTTTACACTCCGTCATTAAGGTTGCGTTTGGTTAGTATCCATGGACAAATACAGGGACAGGGTAGGACACAAATATGTTTGGTTGCACTAAGACAAAGGCTAAGAGTGTCACGGTGGGATGCAAAATTACATTGTCTTGGTATCTCTGTCTTACTATCTTGTCCCATTCTGTTCCTTGTTCCAAACACATCTAAGTTACTTATGGCCTTAGGAAATGGCAGATAATGACCTTGTCATGGAACCCTCAAATATATCCACTATCCAGAGACCAAAAAAGACCCCCAAAAAAAAAAAAAAGAAGGCTTAGTTGATTTTAAGTAGTAAATTAGGTGTTAGGCTTAAGGACTTTCTGGCAGTTTTAGGAACTAGGTAACGAATCATAAATCGTTGTAGCTAAGAATGGAGGGTGGATCTAATAGTGGGTAGTCTAGTAGCTAAAGGTAGAGAGAAACCTGGAAATACCGTAGGAGAAAACTATTAAAAGTGGTGTAGAGCTTTTAAATCAATTTCTAAATGTAAAACATAACTCATGACACAACATCATGCCAGCGCCTAATCTATGTAGCCAATCCAAGCTTCTGGGACAAGGTTTATTATTCTTTTTTTTTTTATGTGTACGTCTTTCATAGTCCAGACATGATATTTTGGTTTTTCTTTGGAAAAAGAGCATGCTTGGGAACTTCCTAAATCAGCTTTTCTTCACCCTCGAAAAAGCTGTTTTATTTTATTTTATTTTTTTGTTGGGTTGGGGTGGGGTGGGGTGGGGGTTGGGGAAGAAAACTTGTTTGGGTAAAATTTTAAAATAGATTATAATCAACTGCTTATAGCTGAGAAACAACTTTTTGAAGTTTATGATGTTAAGTAGAAGTTCATTATTTCAGATATTTTAGGACTTTATTAAATTTACCTCAAGTATCAAATAATATATAAAACATCATTTCATACCCTGTCTAGTGATTTTACTATATAAAAGCAATTTTGTTTTCGTCGACTATCTAAACAAAACATATTGTCTTAAAATTACTTTTTAGCTAAGGTATCCAAACATAAATTAATTCTATATATAATCAATTACATAAAAATGATTATACAGATAAACAATTTTGATTTTAGAGCTTTCCCAAACACACTGAAGTTTTGCAAATTTCAGCTCTGGATTTTTGAAATATTCCTGTTATCCTCTGATTGGAAAAAAGGACCATTTTATTTTTTAAATCTTTAAACTCTATATATTATGTTTGAATGTCAATCCAAGATTAGGAGCTGGTTGTTTTGAATGGTCATTAGTCAATCTTTTCTTCAAGTTGTTATTTCCGATGGAAAATCAATATTCATGCAGTCTTTGAGGGTGAGATGGTGGAGATAGATTTAAGTTTATCAATTACTATTTACTGGTTGATTTATCTCTCTCTTTTTTATTCTTTTGGGTAGGAACAAGGGAATCATCGGAACTATGTAGCTCAATGATAGTTATACTTTTGTTTTATCTGTATACTTTCTCAATAAATGAATTCAATATCTGAATCTTGGCTATAAGCTATTTGTTGCTCTTCTTTCCAGTGATTTCCTTAATTGCCTTTTACATTTTGTTTTCACTTTTATTTTGTCCCAAAATAATGAGTTGTAAGTTTAGGCTCTATCTGTGCTTCACAGGAATATGGCTTTGCAGAAGTATGTTCCTCCTGGTAATGCACCTTCTGTGAATTTGAAACGTTTAACTATTTCCAAGAAGGTGCCTGAAAAAGCTCAGCTTAAGATGGCAAATCAGAATCGCGACATGGATGTGGATGTTGACCTTAGAGAAGTTTATTTTCTCATGATGCACTTCCTTTCTGCTGGGCCGTGCCATAAAACTTATATGCAGTTCAGGAATGAACTTCTTGAACATCAACTCTTACCTAGAAGGTATCATGCTTGGTATTCAAGGAGTGGGGCACCTAGAGGTGATGAAGATGATGATGGTCTATCATTCTCTTTAACTTACGATAAGTTGTTGGAGAGGTATTATGATATTTTCCCTTTTTTTTCTTCAATTTTTTATTTTTATTTTTTAGCCTCTTCTGACTCTCTAAACGAATTTGTCTTCACTGTTAGACACTTCAAAATTCACCTACACTGGCCCATTTTAACATTCATGTTTTTCATCTTACTGTTAGTTGTATTGATATCTTATGGTAGATTACCTGTTTGCTATTCGTTTATGCTGTAATTTTTTAACAAATAAGTATGTAATGATTTTTTTTTTTTTAAATGTTAACTTTCTTTATGATCTTTGCAACACAGTTGACTTCATTATTACTTATTCTACAGGTATCCTCACATTGAAAAGGATCACTTAGTCAAGCTTTTGAAGCAATTGTTATTAAATACAGCCTCCCCATCTCTTCGCATTAGTAGTGGAAATGCTCCAAATGCAGCTGATGTTCCTACTCTTTTGGGGAAGGGTTCATTTTCACTTCTGAGCTGTATGTGTCATTTATTTGTGTTTTTTTTTTATTATTATTATTAACTTCAGCATTAACACTTCATTGTGCTGTGGAAATTCTCAAACTAAGTAGTGAATTAACTGATTATACTTTTCTCTGTTACAGATGACAATGATAAAATAAATGAAGTCAAGCGGCCACCTCCTCACATGCGCTGGCCTCATATGAAAGCCAATCAGGTTCATGGGCTTAATTTGAGGGAAATTGGGGGTGGTTTTCCCAGACACCATCGTGCGCCATCTATACGTGCTGCTTGCTATGCAATTGCAAAGCCTTCTACCATGGTACAGAAAATGCAAAATATCAAGAGGATAAGAGGACACCGTAATGCTGTCTATTGTGGTAGGTTATTCTTTGTAGTGCTAAATAATCTAGCTTATGTTTAGAATTTTTCTGTAACTTTGTTGTCCTTGTACTTTTCCTGAAATAAGAATTTACGTTGTTTCTTTTTCTTTTCCTTTAAGGGTTACAGTAGAGTAGAGATACATAGTTGGGGAAGGCCATATTATATATATATATTTAATGGGTAGCTGTCTTATTTAAAAGATGATAGAGGCAGAAATAGCTTACTGTGAGAAATGTCATAATTGATCCTTCTATTGTCTCTTTCTCCTCCTAAGGTATTATATATATAATTAATACACATTGTATTATAGAGCAAGGGACAAAGCACAATTAGGGGTGAATAAAAACACTTGAACATGCTAAAGACAATTAACCACAAGGAAGACGGAAAGATATAATCCGGTAAAAGTGATTTTTTTTGGGGGGGGGGGGAGGGGGTGGGGGAGAGTAAGGCTTGCTGAGCAAGCTACACAGTGAGGGTAGAAGAGTCTTTTACCTGCCAAGCTGTCAGACTAGTTAGGCAGATAAATGATTCTCTGCATGCAAGTCTATCATAATAATCTGTACGCATACTCTATTAAATGACAATCAATCCCTTGGAACTGCCAGATTAGAACAGCAAAAGGAAGCCATAATCACAATCCTACCTCATGGCAGTTAAGGGGCGGCTGCACCCTTAAAGGTGCCTTGTGCTCCAATCAGATGCTCCATAACACTGAAATGATCAGTTCCACTATTTTAGCCATCAATTGGTCTAAACTCTATTGTGTATCATTTGAAGATTTCATACCGCTCTGGGCCTTACCATCTTCGTCCCCCCACACCCCCCTTCCCCCTTTTTCTCTCCTCCTTTCTTGAATTCTGCTAGTTGCTTATTGAACATGCGACTGAGTTTACTTTAACACATGCCACAGCTATATTAGATCGGTCAGGGAGATATGTCATCACGGGCTCAGATGATCGACTGGTAAAAATTTGGTCAATGGAAACTGCCTATTGTTTGGCCAGTTGCCGTGGACATGAGGTGAGTTTGTTTTGTACAATAAATTTTATTTCTCCTCTTTGTCTGGATTTTCATTTGTTTGATATTCTTTGGCCTTTAGATTGAACTGTATGCTATGTTTGATAGGGTGATATCACTGACCTGGCTGTGAGTTCAAACAATGCTTTAGTTGCATCATCATCGAATGATTGTATCATTCGAGTTGTAAGCTCCATGTGACTTATTCAGTTGTATCATTTTGTTTTCCTTCTCCATTCTCCCTGTGCTTTTTGTATGCACTTTATGTTTGACTATTTTATTCTCATAGTGGCGCTTGCCAGATGGCTTACCAATATCAGTTTTGCGGGGACATACTGGAGCTGTTACTGCAATAGCATTTAGTCCAAGAACTGTGTACCATCTTTTATCGTAAGTTTGTTATAATAAAGAAAACAAAAGAAGTTTGTAATATAGTCATATGCCTGTGATGTGGATGCTAATCATAAAACGCACAGTAAATTTGAGGTTACCAATCTAATTATGAGATACTTAAGTAGTCCCATGGTACCATGAGACACAATTTTCAACTACATATTACCCAACTATTATTGCCCATAGAGTTTAGCCATTTTGTTACCGTTTCTCTATTTTGATTTTGTCTGATTCTTGATGATTAATCCATCTTATTCATTTACTTTAGGCCCGGAATATAATAGTTTATAAACATTAGGGGGTTATCTTCAGTATAAATTTATCTTTTTGTCGTGAATATAATAGTTTAGGGGAGATAATCTGTGTGAGTTGGATTTTAAAGGATCAATCTATTAAACGGTCCTGATTTCTTCCTATTGATGCTATTTATCATGACACTGAAAATGTTATTTTCAACTTCAGCCTACAGATTTTTGTATGCGTTTAATGGACTGACCTGATTTGCTTTTGCATGCATTATCCTTACCTTAAGAATTGCAAGCTTTCTCTCCCAAGTTAATATTGTGTCTTGTATATTTTGCAGTTCCTCTGATGATGGAACTTGTAGGATATGGGATGCAAGGTACACTCAGTCAAGTCCAAGAATATATGTTCCGAGGCCTTCTGATTCTGTAATTGGTTAGTTGATTCTTTTGTGAATTGATTGAGTAATTTCTTTTTTGTGAGAAGAACTAACATGGAATACCTTATTCAGGGAGGAATGGTGTTTCATCTTCTAGTACTTTGCCACATAGCCATCAGATCTTTTGCTGCGCCTTTAATGCTAATGGGACTGTCTTTGTCACTGGTAGCTCTGATAATCTTGCTAGGGTACATATCTCTATACATACATCATACATGTCTGAATATGAAAATATCTCTTATTTCCTCTATCATATATTTGAATGCGATAGTGTATAGGCTTTAATGGTCATCATATGCTAACAAGACAGCCTCAAAACTAAAATTTACTGTAGAAATAACTTGTGAGGTGTTTGATCGTTTTCCATTTATAAGAGTACCCAACTATCTCTGACATATTGTTTAGTGCTAGCATCTAAATGAGTGTTTAGCTTTGCATATTAAGTAGCATTCAGAGAAGTTTACAATGAGGAAGAGAAAGGAAGAAAAGAACTCACAGAAAAAAAAGAAGGGGGGGGGGGAGGGGCTTTAGGTTTCCTTTAATTAAACCAATCATGTATTTATTGAAATGGATTTTCAGCTTCACAATTTCTTATCTAACTTCAAGGTTTTACAGGTCTGGAATGCTTGTAAACCAAGTGTGGATGATACTGAACAGCCAAATCACGAGATAGATGTGTTATCCGGGCATGAAAATGATGTAAACTATGTGCAATTTAGGTTTGTATTGCTCTAGTATCTGATATACTGGTTGATAGATGAAATTTTTGCGTGCTAATGCCCTTTGCTTCATGTTTTGCAGTGGATGTGCAGTAGCATCTCGGTTTTCCACATCAGAAACTTGGAAAGAGGAAAATCTTCCCAAATTTAAGAATTCATGGTGGGTGGGTGTGTATATATATCTTCGGGAACTAGTGTTTTGAATGTTCTGACTCCTAGATTGGCCCTCTCCTCTTCTCTGCTTTCTTCCAGCTAAAAATGCCTTCTGCCCAGTTCTCAATGATTTTGCTATCTAATAATCTAGTTGGCTTTTATTCCAGGTTGAATCATGACAATATTGTTACCTGCTCTCGTGATGGGAGTGCTATTATATGGATTCCCAAATCACGCAGGTCACATGTAAGATTCATCAAATGTAATTCCTTCTATGGTTGTTTTCTTTCTTTTTCCTCTTTTTATGAAGGAAAGTGAGAGTTGTGGCTACTTTGTTACCCAAATTACCAAAGATTAGTTGACTACATTCTAGTTTCTCAAAATTTTTCCATTTAGGGGAAAAGTGGTCGCTGGACTCGGGCATATCATCTGAGAGTTCCACCTCCACCTATGCCTCCTCAACCTCAGAGAGGTGGTCCTCGTCAGAGAACTCTACCCACTCCACGTGGTGTAAATATGATTGTTTGGAGCCTAGATAACCGCTTTGTCCTTGCAGCTATTATGGGTGAGTTGGTTTGTTTTTGTCTCTCCTGTAGTGCTCCCCTCTTTCCCTTCTCTCTTGGCTTTCCTTTTTCACCGTTTTTCTGCTTTTTATTTTGTCTCATTGTCATACCTTATTTAATGTTCATGTATAAGTTATTGTGGGAGATTTAGTTTTCTTGTAAGCAATTAACTGAAATAGGAATAAAAATCATATCTAAATTAGCAAAGGAAGTTATATGATAATGCAACTGCTACAAATAGCTTTTTTTTGCACACCACAGTCATGCATGCATTGTGATCATGCAATCCTATTTCATCGTTTGGTTGCGACTACAATATCTGACTGCTAAACCTTCTTGCAGATTGCAGAATATGTGTTTGGAATGCTTCTGATGGCAGCTTAGTACACTCGTTGACTGGCCATACTGATTCTGTGAGTATTCACTTTCTTGGTTTTTGCTTTAAATACCATTTTTTCACTGTCAGAAGACATAGCAGTTGTGGTTTATAGGCTTGTTACGACAATTATATGCATGACATCTGATATTATTGTTGTGTTTCTCCGTTTTTGTTTCAAAGTTTACAAGTTGATTTGATTATGTTTCAAACGGTTGACCTTTTTGTTTTGCAATTCACTAGATATCATTTTTTGCTTTATAAAGATGAAGCACAGGGCTTTTTAAGAGAGAGAATAGAAGTGAAAAAAGAAAAAAAAATAAGGGGGGGGGGTCTCATGATCTGAGCTTTGGGATTACTTGTCCTCCTTTGAATTGCATTTCTTTGTTTCAAGTAATTTTGTTTTCTTTTACGTCAAAAAACAAAAAAGTGGATGGGTAGGTGTTACAATTGTGGTTGTGGGGAGAGAGGAGGAGGAAAGGGGGGGGGGGGGACGTGGGTATTAGTTTCTATAGTTGTCCCATTCAATTGGATTCATATGGTGTAACCATTAGCTAACTAGATGCCTTTCATTTGTCTGCATGCTTTATTTTTCTGCAGTGCTGAAGGAAAAAAAGTATGATAATATTGACTGCTTATTTTCTGCAGAATCTGTCTGATATGTCATGCTTTGTTATTTTCTGTGTGTAGACATATGTTCTGGATGTTCACCCATTTAATCCTCGGATAGCTATGAGTGCTGGATATGATGGAAGAACTATTGTGTGGGATGTGAGTCACTGGTTATTTTCTTATCTTGCAGATTTCCAGGCATTCTTATGTTGTTTGTATGACTTCGATATTTCATGATTTTAGATATGGGAAGGCATGCCTATCCGGATATACGAGATGTCACATTTTAAGTTGGTGGATGGGAAGTTTTCTCCGTAAGTATAAGTGTGCGAGCTTAGAAATTTAGCTTGCAATAAATTCTCTAGACATATTTGGTGGTTTCAATAGTTTTCAAAAGTTATTCTCATGGTATAAACACCAATAATTTTTATTTTCAGCTATAGCCTTGTTTTGTTGGTATATGATGTTTTATTAATCCATTTGTACACTACCTGAATCAGTTTGTTTATGTTTTGTTGAATCATACATTTATGTTATAGGGATGGGACATCTATAATACTTTCAGATGATGTTGGTCAACTATATATATTAAGTACAGGTCAAGGTGAGTCCCAGAAAGATGCAAAATATGATCAGGTACATATATCTCTAACCCATTACATGCTTTCTGTCTCTTTGCTAATGTTTGGGACTAATATTCTTGGCCAATATTGACAGTTCTTTCTTGGTGATTATCGTCCTCTCATTCAAGACACCCATGGTAATGTACTTGACCAGGTTAGTTGATTGCTTAATTTTCTTTTTCATTATGAAGGTTGTATAACATCCCGTTAACTTCTTATACCTCTGCTGCAACTGCTGTGTATCTTTATCTTTTTGAGTGAGATTGTTGGTGAAGTTTTTTCTAGGAATTAATCCATGCATTTTTCTACTTATGCCAATTGAAAATTTATGTACCCAAATACTCCTTTCTATTTGCACTGACGCTAAACTACTACATTTTAATTTTTAATGCATTGGTAGGTTAGTTCGGTACTAACCAGCTGTCAACGCATTTAAAAACCTAAAACAGCGTAATGCAAGGTAAAAAGAGTATTTTGGTACATAATCGTTAACTTAGAGTAAGGTTTAATTTGTTTTAATAGTAGGAATATTAATATAAGAAAGCTCAAGGTTAAACTGTATTTGATTCACTCCTGAAAAATTAAATGATACATTTTATGATGGATCATCCACTGGCACCTGATATGATAAATTTAAGCAATTATGTTGTGGAAATCCTTAAGTGTTGATAAAATGACTTTCTCTAAAGTTATGATGCTTTTTCTGATTCATGTTTTATTTATGCTCATATAAAGTCCGTTTCTTATCTGTAACTGGTATTAAATTTTGAATCAGGAAACTCAGATTGTACCCTATCGACGAAATCTGCAAGATTTGCTTTGTGATTCAGGTTAATTCTGCTTCCTGGGTCTGTCCATGATATATATATATATATATATATATATACTGTATTTCTTTTGTTTCTGTTTTCCTAAGTTATTCTTCTTATACATTGTTGTTATATGTTGTCAAATTTCCAGCAATGATTCCTTATCCAGAACCTTATCAGAGTGAATTTCAGCAAAGACGATTAGGAGCTTTAGGCCTTGAGTGGCGGCCATCATCGCTAAGGCTTGCTGTTGGTCCTGACTTCAGTTTGGACCCAGATTATCATATGCTTCCATTGGCAGACTTGGATCTGCTTGCAGAACCCCTTCCGGAGTTTATAGATGCTATGGATTGGGCTCCAGAAATTGAAGTGTTTAGTGATGATGCAGATTCAGAATATAATGTCACTGAAGATTTCTCTTCTCGAGGCGAGCAAGAATGTTCAAGCTCCAATGGCTCTGGCGATACAGGGTGCAGCACAGACAACAGTGAAGGGGAGGATGCTCATATGGACTGTATCCGTAGATCAAAAAGAAAAAGACAGAAGACTGAAGTAAGTTTTACAGAGAATGTAAACTCCATGCTCCTAAGGACTTCTGTAACTAATTTGAATTATCCTGTTTTCTTTTCTACAGATTGAGATTATGACTTCTTCTGGGAGACGTGTAAAAAGGAGGAACTTGGATGAGGTTGATGGCAATAATTTAACTGGTAGCCGAAGCAGAAAGGGAAAAAGTGGCCAAAAAGCATCAAGGAAAACTTCTAAATCCAAATCTTCCAGACCTCAAAGAGCTGCTGCACGCAATGCTCTACACTTATTTTCTAAAATTACTGGTACCCCAACAGATGGAGAAGATGATAGTTTGGTTGGTGATTTTTCAGATAGTGAATCAACATTGCAAGATTCTAACATGGACACCGATGAATCTGATAGAGCTGCACAGAATGATCAACTGAAATCTTCAAAAGGAAAAGAAGTATCAACATATGAATCGGAGGACATGAAATCTCATGGGTTAACGGAGACTGATGCAGTTGCAGGGAACAGAAGGAGATTGGTTCTCAAGTTTCCAATTCGTGATACATCGAAACATACTCATGGATTTGACAACCAAGCTGAGTTGGTTGGGTCGTCATCAAAATCTGCACAGGAAGCTCATAATTTTAATAAGAATAGTTGTATGGATGAAGGTTATTCTGGCAGTGGAAGTTACCATACAATTGAAGGATCACATCGGTTGAATATTGAAGTAGACCGTGTAGACTTGCTGGAGAAAATTAGATGGGGAGTGGTTAGGCCTCGTTCTTCCAAACCTCTGAGAGTGGGAGAAGCTGCAGTATCAAATGCAAATCCTGACTCTCTGAAGTTTAGTAATCATCTCACTGAAACAGAAAAAGAGGAGAAGGAATTTAGTCCATTGACCCCTCCTTCAGAAACCAAAAATGATGAAAATATGGTAGACAGTCTAGCAGATATCAATGACAATGGTGATTGTACTACTCATCCTTTTAACCCTTTTGAGAATGGTGAGAATGAGGAAGAGCTCACAACTACCAGAGATCACAGGAATAAAGAGGAATCACTAGTGTCAGCCCTGATTCCTGATAATACAGGTACTGCATTTGTTAGCAATAGTGGTGCTGAGCAACTGCCTGAACCAAATAGCAGTTTCCCTTCCGTCTTAACAAAGTTAAGATCAAAAAGAGGTTCAAGAGATCCTGAATGTTCATCCAAGCATGGTACAAAATCTCCAGTGCTAAAGAATAGTGCATGTAGCAATCATGCCAGCAATGAACAGTGTATGATTGTTACTGAGAATGGTGACAACAGCAAGGTAGTAATACCCAATCGGGGAGAAAATGGATCACAAGAAATAGATGCTCAAGGTACACAACATTGTACTTCAAATGGTCCACTAGAGCCACATCCCAGAAGAGATAAAATGTTCAAAGCCGTTTACAAAAGATCAAGATCAAATAGGGCATCTAATAATTCAGCTAATGGTGGTGCTTTAGGAGAATCCACTTCTAATGGAAGCAATAGTAATTTCAATACATCAGTGGGTTTCAGTAATGGCACAAATAAGGATGTTCGTGACAATGGATCAATAGAGATGGAGCCAATCACATCTGACCCAAATGACAAGGGGAATCATCTCAAAGTGGAAAATGGGCATGAAGATGGTGTTGGTAGAAGTCAACATAACATGCAGACCAATGGAGTAAAGTTTACAGAAGAAGAAAGAGGTTCTAGTTCAAAATCGACCGTTGGTATAAGGTCCACCAGGAGCCGGAGATCTAGTTACAATATTCATGAAACTCATGAAACTAGTCCTGTAAATAGAAAGAAATCACTACAATCCGCTAATAAAGGATCGTGGTTGCTGTTATCAACTCAGGAAGAAGGTTGTAGATTTATTCCACAACAGGGAGATGAAGTTGTATATTTGAGGCAGGTTAGTCATAAAATTACCTATTACATTTTATAGTTTTGCGTGTGTGGTTTATTTTATTTTATTTTTTTATTGGTTTATCTTTGATTTATGGTTTAAGTATTATTGCTTTTATAGGTGTAATATCTTTCTTAAGAAATATCATCAACGAGATGGATGACGGTTTTTCTAGGTGTTATATTAGTTTTGTATGTCTCATACAATATGTTTTCCTTCGAAAATATCCATTTTTCAGGGGCACCAGGAATACATAGCTAATTATAGTCGCAAAAAGGAAGCAGGGCCTTGGATGTCGATTAAGGAAAACATAAGAGCTGTAGAATATTGTATAGTTCAAAGCCTTGACTATGCTCATGATTCGGGTTCTGGTGATGGATGCTGCAAAATGATCCTTCAGTTTGTTGATCCTGATTCTAGTGTTTTCGGCAAATCTTTTAAATTGAATTTACCAGATGTGACTGGCTTCCCAGATTTTCTGGTTGAAAGAACCAGGTTTGATGCTGCTATGCAAAGAAATTGGACGCGCAGGGATAAATGCAGGGTTTGGTGGAAAGATGACAGCGAGTCCGATGGAAGTTGGTGGGAAGGTCGAATTATGTGTGAAAAAGCCAAATCTTCTGAATTTCCAGACAGTCCATGGGAGAGATATACTATTCGGTACAAGAATGATCTTACAGAAACACATTTACACAGTCCTTGGGAGCTTTTTGATGCTGATACTCAATGGGAACAGCCTCATATTGATGATGAAGTAAGAAACAAGCTGCTAACTGCACTCACCAAATTACAGGAGTCGGGAAATAAAGTTCAGGTATCATCTTAAAAATCCCTGCCAGTTTTGACTTTTGTCTTTGCAGGCAAAAACAATGTACATACTTACCTTTTGTCACCAATATCCAGGATCGTTATGGAGTTCATGAATTGCAGAAAATTTCATCCAAGTTAAAATTTTTGAACAGGTATTCGATCTATAGCCTTTTTGAAGTTGCACTATGTAGTGTATCACTATCAACGTTTACTTGAAGATTTCTTGTAAATTTGCAGATTCCCTGTTCCACTGTCTCTTGATTTGATAGAGTCAAGGTTAGAGAACAATTATTACCGAAGATTGGAGGCATTGAAACATGATGTGACAATTCTGCTTTCGAATGCCGCTGCATATTTTGAAAAAGATGCGGGGATGTCAACAAAAATCAAACGCCTTTCAGAATGGTTCACGAAAACATTTTTATCTTTATAGCTCTTAGCTTCTTTCTAGGCACATAGCGAATTTTAAGGCCAAAGGGGCCTTAACTATTTAATTTTTTAGGCTAAATTTTTTGTAGATATTTTTCCCCCGTTTGTTCTCCATTTGGATTAGTTTCTTTATTGTTTAATGAACTTGCTGCTGAGTTTAGTGATAGGAAAGAATATCGGGATATAGTAGCATTTTTGCTGTGGAAAATTTCTGCAGCTACATTCAACATTGTATAGAGATACTCATTTGATAGCAAATGCAAAGTTCACATTCAGATTTTAATCCTGCTGTCTGATTGAGTTAATTACTAACCCAGCTTCTGTTTTGATAATTTTGATTTCTAAAATGGCATGTATTCAACTTCGAGGAATGTGCATTTGTCATTTGCACACTAATTGAAAATTAAATAGTCACAAATTGATTAAATATTTTTATTTAATAACTAGTTTCTAATTCAAATATTTTATTGTTTATTGTGTTAACTCTCCTTGGAGGGTAGTAAATATTGCATTGAAATGAAAGAATGATAGGTATATTGAACCAAAGAAATTTAAAAAAGTGACCAAATTTCTTATACAAAAAAAGAGCGCTTAAAATTAAAGATAAAGCAACGTAAGACATAAACACTTATATAGCTGTCAGATAAAATTCATGATCTAACTTCAAGTTGAATTATTTATGGTAATATTAAGAGGTAAAAATGAAAAAAAGAATGTTAATTATGTAGCTAGAAGTCCAACAACGGCATAAAAAACTTTTTTAAGAGTCCGTAACCCAAAGGTAGTTGTTGGTTGACTTCTGGTTGTAAAATTGTCATTTCCAAAAAAATAGTCTAATCTATTTGAACTCTTCATAAAACGTCACCAGTGTAACTCTAAACAACTGTTATAGCAACTTTTCATTCCAGTTCAATTACCCACATCTCACATTTGGTATAAAAAACATCACGTTCATGTGAATAAAAAGTTCAATTTAATAAACCGTAAATTCAGATTCCTTCTCGGCAAACAGGATAATAATGGCATTTTGGTTCTAAAGTTCTGTGTTTAACCAAGAAAATTCACTCTCTCTTGGATGACAAAATAAATTGGATCTTTCTAACATAAAACCCTGAATAGAGCCACCATCAGTCTCTCCATCGGTATCCACAGTTTGGATTACAGCAAACAAAGAAAAGCGTCATTCCTTCTTCCCCTCGGGCTGTTGCCTGCATACATTTAAACAAACAGCCATCAATAATTGAAATACAAGAGTTCCTTGACATGGAGCTCTGTGTTTATCCAAATTCATAGCATATCGAAAGCATACACCAAAACATCTTTCACCAACACAACATAACTGCATGATTTTTGTGGACAAATATGAATGCTTTTAGAGTTTATGATTTAGGTATACATGGACAAACTCAATGAGCTGCCTGCCTGTCTTCTGTTTAGTTAAGAACTAACTTCGCACTTTTGAACAAGTTATATCAAAAGCAAATACACTTCCTATGTAGCAGGAAGAAATCCCCTATCATATAAAGTTAGACCAAAAGATCAAGCACCACATTTGAGCAAAAATCTCCCCTATGTTGATCTATATGATGAATACATCTCTCTCATTTTCTAGCAATGTTCTCAAGTCTGTAACTCTAAACAGTTCAGTCTGATTTGATCACTCAAGCAGCACAGAACAATGAAGCATTGCATCTTTACACTTCTACACATATTCTATAATCAAGAGCCTTTTACGCTCGAGTTTATGTTTGAGGCGTTTTTGGTCACAGGTTTTCCTTCAAAGTAAAAGACTTGGTTTTATTGCTCTCCTGTGTTTCAAACTTCTGGATTGGGAGGGAGAGAGTCGAAAGCTAAGGCCATCTGATCAGTATATCCAAAGTAAACTAATGAATCTCATTAAGACTATATGACTACCTTCCATCATTCTGGGCATTGGTACATGCACTAAACAAGGGATATCCCTTAACTGTAGAACTTACTATTGCAAGAAAATCAAGACATATTTGGCAGACATTATTGTTGCCATGGAACACCTTTTCTACCCTCTAAATATCTCAATAAAAATAAAATGCAATTCTTCAGTGCTATAATCAACAGTGTACCTGGAAGAAAACGGCTTCTCCATGGTTGCACTGAACACATCTAACTGCCTTGGTGCGAGGTAGAGTTGGATCTGCAGCCACATCCTGCAACACCTGAGTTCGCTCTCCCACAGAATGGTGCACCTCATTTCTGTACACACAGTTGTTATCAGCAACCTCCTGAACAAACCAGTCAAACAAGCAGTTCCCAATTAACTTTCAGACATCAGAACAAGAAAACAATGGCTCCATAACCAACAACACAAAGGCCAGAGGCAACAAATTGTCACACCAAAAGTGCATGAAAAACGCATGCACCCACCACTTCCAGTTCAGATAATTCTAAGCTTCAAATCCCAAATTATTTGCTTTTATCAATGATTCGATGAAACAAATAAACAAGATTAATGTTTTGCCCCAAAAAACGAAAGAAGAAGTCTTTTTAACCAATGATTTGGTAAAAGTAAACAAACAAGTTTATTTTTATTTATTTATTTATTTATTTATTTTTTGCTGTGTGGTAAAATGTTAGTAGCATACTGGAATCAACCCTGAAGGAGAAGCGAACGAAGGAGAAATCAGAAGAAGAGAACCTGGTGATCGCAATTACGGCATGCATAAAGAAGAATCTTCTGCTCCCTGTCTTCCTTAGGGTACAGAATGTTGTTGCTGATACCAAATCCCAAATCCAATTTTGATCAGTTATTCATTGTAAGCATTTTATCAAACAATACAAGTGCATGAATCAGCTTATTCTGAATTCAAAGAATTTCACAATCAAAATTAGACAGAAAACGATTTTATCTTCAAAAAGATAATTGGGTAGCAACCATTCGCGGCAAAATTTCATGGTACTCATGTTTGCAAGGCTCTAACAAGCAACAAGAGGCACAGCTTCGAAGCTTTGATTCTGCGTCTTTTTGCGCGGGCTCTCGTTTCTTGTTTCTTGTTTCTTGTTTCTTCTTCCTACTGCCACTACTTCAACTCAGTAAATTTATGGTGAAAACTCAGCTGAAGTCAACTTCATGTGAAGTTGATATTTAAGAGCCGTTAGATAAAAATTTAGTCAAATTAGTCAAATTATCTCACGGCTCTCAAGTATCAACTTCAGATAAAATCGACTGCAACTAAATTTTTATCTAAATTTATTTATTTATTATATAGAGAGCGCAATGATTTACAAGTCCTAATTTCAATCCCTAATTTCCTTTCTAATTATTCTCTTATTAAAAATTCAAATATTATAACATACAAATTTAGAACTTTCTTTATTTAAAAATTAGAGAATAAATTGTGATTTTGGATAATTTTTCTTATTCCTTATATAAAGGTAAAACACTAAAATATAAAATTAAAGAATATAATATAATTAGAATTTAATTTTAATGTATTAAAAATATAAAATATTTTATATAGTTATGTAATTATATATTTTTTTGAATGATCATTTACGCGGTTAACGAAAATAAAATCTTCCTACATATTTAAGTTTTTTCGCAATCAAGTCTAATTAAGATGGTCCAAATCCAACAAAATCCACTCACACAACTTATTCTTCTTTGTGTTTTTTTCCGTATTTTTAACTTATTCTTCTTTGTGTTTTTTTCCATATTTTTTTGTATGCCTCCGTCTCCTTCTATTATTGGTGCGATTTGAGTTTTTTTTTTTCATCTTCCTCATTTGGTATTGCCTTCTTTATTTGATATTTTGTTTTATTTCTTTTAAAAGAATAAAACAAGAAGAATTAAAAAAAATAAAAAAAATAAAAAAATGAAAAAAAAAAGCAAAAAGGTGAAAGAAAAAAAAAAAAGATTTTAAATTATGCAAAATTTATTAGAATAAAAAACACCGAAATTTTTTAACAATAACACGTAAATTTTTAAATTTTAACACTAACATTTTGTTATGAAAATACAAAAAATATATTTTTAATGCTGCATTTTTTTTCTTCTTTTTCTTCTTTTTTTTCTTTTTTCCTTTTTTACCAACTATATGTACATAAACAATCAACTATTTTTATAAAGTACATGTTAAAATTACTTTGTTACAATCAACTATTCTTATAGTGTACACATAGCACTTTTTATATTACTTTGGTAAAATTTTCAATCACAAATGAAAAAAAGCTTATACAAATATTTTTACTTAAAAATAAATAAACTAAAATAACTCCACGTTTTCTTCTTAAATTACCTTAAAATTTTGAGTCTTGTAAATAGATGGAAATAGAAACACAGTTTTGCTCTGATATCAGTTCACTCAACATGAGCTACATCGCCAAGTTCCACAATGGCTTGACATTATAAAAAACTACATGAGTACAAAAGCTATAATTGAAATGATTTTTTGGTTAGCAATCACTCTAAACACCTCTCAAACTTTATCTTCAATCCAATATGGAACTTGAATTGAGCAGCCTCAGTCTCTCCATCGGTGACCGCAATTCGGGTTGCAGCAAACGAAAAAAAGACACATTTCTTCTTCACCTCTGGCTGTTCCCTGAAAACATTACAAATTCAAAACTATACATAATCAAAAACTAATCAAAATTTATTTGAAACAGCAGCAAAGAAATGAGCAATATTTCTTCAATGCTATGATCTTAAAATAGGAAGTTCAAACACTTCAGATTCAAAGGTTTACATCAAACGTTTCTTCACCCACATAATATAAATGAAGAAAATCCTAAATTATTTCTTAATCTAAGAATTCAAAAAAAAAAAACAGAACAATTGATCAAGTACTGCATTTTAGCAAATACTATGATCCCATATACACACAAAAACATAAAATTACCAAAATTGTCCGGACTTCAAAACGTAATCAGTACATTATAGAATCAAGTTTAAGCTAGAAACATTCCTGTTTAAGCAACAGCATTCACAAGCTTTCCGTAGATAAATTTTGTTTTTCATTCACACTGAGTAGGTGGTAGAAGTTGAAATCCAATACTAACTAGTCAAGATTTTAATTTATCCACAAAATAAGTCATGACTTTCAACGAGTCAAAATGACTCTACTTCCTATCATTCCATGAACACACAAAACAGACCAAAATTCCTAAATTGCAAAATCAGAATCCAACTTATGAGATAGAAAATCATTGGAAATTTGGAATTGCCCTTACATTGGAGTGGAACACCCTCTTCTCTCTTTTCCTCAAACATTTAATATCAAATAAAATAAAAAGAAAAGCAGTCCTTCAATGCCATTGAGTTGGAATTTACCTGAAAGAACACAGCTTCTCCATGGTTGCATTGACTGCAGCGAGCCGCCTTGGTGCGTGGAAGAGTTGGGTCTGCAGCTAGATTCTCAGTAGCCTGAGTATTCTCTGCAGTAGAATGATGTATCTTTGTTCTATACACAATGTTGCTATGAGCAATCTCCTGAAAAATAAATAAAATTAAAAATAAAAGGGGTAAGCATATAAATTACAAACTCCAGGACTGAAAAATTGGTCACTCAACATTCCAAATCAAAGACAACCAAGCCAAAATCTTTCTATTAATGATTCTGTAAAAAAATAAAACAAAAAAAAGTAAAAGTTCCTTACTTTATAAATAATTTAGTTAAAAATGTGAACTTTCTGGGAACTAAAAACTAGGTTGATTGGAATCAATGGATTTAGCACGGGAAAAGGGTTCACCTCGTGATCGCAATTGCGGCAAGCGTCCATGAGAATCTTTAACTCCTTGTCTTCCTTAGGGTACAGAATGTTATTGCTGAAAACGGAATCGAAACCCACCCCTTTTCTAATTAACTGTTAATAAGAACAAGCATATGAACACATGAATGAGTGAAACATGGGAAAAGGGGGCACAAACCATTTGGTGCAAAACTTCAAGCCACCCATCTTGCCATTGAATCGAGAAGAAGAAGAAGACATGGTGATGATGCTGATTTCTGGGTCTCGCTCTCTGCTCTTTTTCGCGGGCTCTTGTTAAATTTATGTCCCCTGTGCTCTATTTAAGGAAGAGGTGGAGAAATAAAATTAGAATAAATTACCATTTCTACGATGAAACGCTGACAAATATATTTATATAAGAATAAAATATAGTACACTTTATTTTTTTTTGTTTTTTTTGTTTAATTTCAGTCACAAAAAAATATAAGAATAAAATGATTATTCTAACTATAGAAGATGATTTTTATGTGTCAAGAATATTATAATGGACTAATTATATAACCAATGTTTGTTGGCATATGGAGGTCATCTTCTGTAGTTACAATTGTTATTTTATTTTTATATGAGTACATTTGTCAATATTTGTATCTTTTATGAATATAAATGATAATTTATTCAATAAAATTATTTTTTGTTGAAAAATTAAGGTGTGTTTGGATTGTTTTTTATTTAATTAGAAAACATAATATTTGTTTAAATGGAAAAATATAAAAAAATATTTTATAATAAGAATTTATTAAAATCTTTTTATATTAATAGCTATTATAAAGTAAAATGATTTTTTATTTTTAAAAATATTATACAAGTGATTTTTTAAATTAATCATATGCACTTGAAAAATATTAGTTCATTTCAACATTTATAATTTTGGTTAATTATATTAACTTTTCCTAATGTTTGACATAATATATAAAACTAACATTCTTTTAAGGTGAATTTTAGTATACAGAGCAAAAAAGTCATACAGATTTAAAGATTTGCTTACACTACACTATCTAAAATCATATTTTAAACCGTAACTCTTCACAAAGAAAAGCGTCACCTAATGAAAAAAGTAAATTAGAAGATTTAAGAGAAGAAATAATTAAGTTATCAAAATTAATAGATCAAAAATTAATGATTTTAACTAATGTTAACTGTAATGACACCGAATTCTTAAAATCAATACAAAATGATTTTTCTCAAAATCTTTATTTTACTATAAGTTTTATTGAAGGACTTCAAAAACCTGAAAAAACTTATTTTTCACACGGAATTTCTAAGAAATGTTACCATGGAAATGATTCCCCACATCTTTATCATACTTTTAACCCACAATTAAATTTTATAGTAGATATGCTTGAAGAAATATTAGTATCCATAAAATTTTAAAGAAATAAGGAAAAAGAGAATCCTAAAGAAGAAAAATTTCAAAATATAATCAACATAACAGATTTAAAAGTAAAACCACCACTAAAATTATGAATATTGAGGAAAAATTAGAAGAAGTTACAATACTTTTTAAACAATTAAAAATGGCTCAAGAAAATAATATTATGGAACAAGGATTTCAAATAGAAGAAGAATTAGTAAATTCTGAAAATATAGAAAATGAAGAACACATCCTAGATTATTCAAGTGACGAAGAACCAGCAATTCCAATACAAGTAAAAAATGAAGCTGGAACATCTAAAGATAATCAATCTCAATTTAAATGGGAAACAGGTTTTGATAATTATGCTTTTAAAAAAGGGTTTATAAATAAAGATTCAAAATATACAAAAATACTATCAAAATACGTCCCTAAAATCCAGGAAATGGAAGGAGAAAGAATTCTTGATTTAGACTGTAAAAAGAATGAAAAAGAAATTTTTGAAAATTGGTTGAATTCCTTTTTATTAGAAGCTTTTACTAATCCAAAGCTTAGTGATTTGTCTGGAAGAGATATTTGGAATTACATAGGGTTTCATACTAAAGGAACTATAAGAGATTATATGACATCAATAGAAAACCAAATAATAGAAGATTTAGCAACAAAAACAACAGCTTATGATAAGATATTATATATAATGATGATTCTATATAAAGAATTTTTTGGAACAAATATTATAGATCATAGACAAGAAGTCTATAATAAAGAATATCAAGAAGCAAAAAACCATTTAGCTAATATTCAAATATATGATCTATGTAATGTGGAATCTTATATATGTGAATATAGAATACATTATTACAAATTAAAAGAAGAAGATAAAAATCATTATCTTAGTATGTATATAACAAAACTTCCATATCCTGCTAATAAATTTATAATGGGAAGATTTATA
Source organism: Arachis hypogaea (assembly GCF_003086295.3). Classification (NCBI taxonomy): domain Eukaryota; kingdom Viridiplantae; phylum Streptophyta; class Magnoliopsida; order Fabales; family Fabaceae; genus Arachis; species Arachis hypogaea. The sequence continues at coordinate 14,156,919 of NC_092039.1, forward strand.
AGAGAAATAAATAGAGGGACAATTGAAAATAATTTTGGTGGAGCAACCTCTGCAATAAGAGAGGAAATAAAAGAACGTTGTATGCAAGAAGCGACTCAAAAAAGATTTGCAAATATAATTAGAATTTGCTGTTAGGATAATGAAGAGATACCTCAAAAATATGGTCTTAATAAAAACCTTCAAAGAAAAAGAAAATATCAATTTAGAAAAAGAAAATATTATCCAAACTGGAGAAAAAAGAGGTATTTTAGGAAGGAAAATAACAATAAAAACAAAAGACAAAAAAATAACTATTGCCCAAATAAAAAAGAATCTTACTAAACAAATAGAAATTGCTAAGTCTTGTTTCATGGAACCATTAGAAGAATCTGATGATAACTTAGACTATATTTTTGAATATGTCTCAGAAACAGACTCAGAGATTGAGTAATAATGCCACATTTATTACTATAAAAATAACAGAAAAGTTTATAAATGCTTTCATAGATTCTGGAGCAACACAATGCTTTGCTAGTTCAAATATAAAACTTGATTGGAAAAAATTAAAGAAACCATTAAGAGTTAGAATAGCTGACAAATCAATACATAAAATTGACCAAAAAGCAGAGATGGCTGAAATTTTTATTCAAAATTATAGGTTCATTGTTCCATCTATATATATGTTAGATTTTGGAATGGATTTTATCATAGGAAATAACTTTTTAAAGCTATATCATCCATTCATTCAAGAATTAACATATATAGTTTTAAAAGCTCCACACGATTCTTCAATAAATCAAAAATCGAAACGTATAAAAATACCAACCACTACTATAGATAAGATTCTAAAATTTAAAATATTTTCTATATTAGAGACATGTTATTTAAATTTATACTTTCAGATAAAAATTCCAAAAAATAATCTTGAAACAAAGATAGAAGAACTTCTGGATGAAATTTGTGCTGAAAATCCTTTAGATATTAAAAATACAAATAACGAATTAGTAAGCATTAAATTAAAAGACCCTACAAAAGAGATAAATGTTCCAAATAAAATTTCCTATTCCGCAAGAGATAGAGAAGAGTTCTCATTAGAATGTAGAGATCTTTTGGAAAAAGGAATTATAAGATTAAGTAAAAGTCCTCATGCGGCTCCAGCCTTTTATGTCGAAAACAATAATGAAATTAAAAGGGGAAAACGAAGAATGGTTATTAACTATAAGAAGATGAATGAAGCAACTATTGGTGATGCTCATAAACTTCCAAGAAAAGATTCTATTTTAGAAAAAATCAAAGGAGCAACTTGGTTTTCATCTCTTGATACAAAATCAAGATATTGGCAACTTCGTTTAGACGAAGAAACAAAGAAATTAACTGCTTTTACTTGCCCAACAAAAGAATCAACAAGTGTGTTGCTCTATGAATGGAATGTATTACCATTCGGATTAAAACAAGCCCCAGGTATTTATCAAAGATTTATGGAAGAAAATCTAAAAGAGTTAAATGAATTTGTTTTAGTGTACATTGATGATATACTAGTTTTTACAAAACAAGATAAGGAAGATCATCTTCAAAAATTATTAATAGTTTTAGAAAGATGTAAAGAAAAAGGATTAGTTCTTAGCAAAAAGAAAGCAAGAATAGCAAAACAAGAAATAGAGTTTCTTGGATTAATTCTATCCACCTAAGGAAAGCTAAAACTTCAACCAAATATTCTAGAAAAGGTAAATTTATTTCCTAATAAAATAGAAGATAGAAAACAATTACAAAGATTTTTGGGGTGTATAAATTATATTTCTGATTAAGGATTTTTAAAGAATATAACAGAATACACTAAAAGCTTATTTCCAAAAATAAGTACTAAAAAAGAATGGAAATGAGATGAAAAAGATAGTATGCAAATTCAAAGAATTAAAGAATTATGTGAAAAACTTCCAGAACTTTATATTCCTGAAGAAAATGACTACTTAATAGTAGAAACAGATGCCTCAGACATAACCTGGTCAGGATGTCTAAAAGCTAAGAAAGCTATAAAAAGCTTGGAACAAGAAAAAGAATCACTAGATTCTAAATATTCCCCAAAGGAATTACTTTGCAGGTATATTTCAGGGACTTTTAGTCCAACAGAACAGAGATATACCACTCATGAAAAGGAAACTCTAGCAGCAATTAAATCTCTTAAGAAATGGAAAATTGATTTACTACCCAGAGAATTTACATTAAGGAAAGATTCAAGTTACCTAACAGGTTTTATACGATATAATTTAAAAGTTGATTATAATCATGGACGATTGGTAATATGGCAATTATTTTTGTTACAATATCCAATAAAAATTGAATATATTAAGGGTGACAAAAATGTTATTGCAGATACATTAACGAGAGAATGGAGTTCGTCTACAACACATTAGATCAAGAAATTCAAAAATATGAACAAGAACTCAAAAAATGCAAACATTGTCAGCAAATAAGGACACAGATCCAATCCCTCAAGAAGGCCAAAATCAACACAACAAGCAAAACCAACAGAGTTCAGCCAGCTAAGCGTGGTGGACAAATCAGGTGAAGAAAAAATTTCAGAAAATAAAACAATTGCTGAAATCATTAAAAAATCCACCCAAGATAAAAAATATTATGTAATTTATAATGGTCCCATGAAAGGAGTATATGATGCCTGGGAAAAAGCAGCACCATTCACACATCAATCAAGGATAATTCATAAAGGAGGGTTTCTAACACTGGAAGAGGCAAAGGAATCCTTCAGGGAATATGAAGCTCTCCATCCAGAGCAAACCCTAAAAAGAGTAGATAAAGCTCCAATTCAAACCCAGAGAACAGGGATAATAAGAAACATTCCTACAAGGGCTGAAATCAAGGAAAAGAAAAGGGTCTGTAGATCAAATCTCAGAGAAACCCTTAACATAGTCCTGAATTGGACTGAAGAAAAAAGGGCAATTTTGGGATATTATCCTATTGCCAAAGAACAGCTAACAAAACTGGTTATATTTCCAGATGCTTCCCCATCGGATACCTATCAGTTTTTCCAGTATGGATTGATTGATACAATTTTAATTTTTAATGATCTAAAAATTATTAGTGAGTTTCCTGCAGGATTTGTTGATGCAGTAAAGAGATTTAAAAATATGATTGACAATGTAAATCCAAGGGATATATCCCTAAAATTTACAAACAGTCAACCTATTTTTAATGAAGAAGAAGAATGCTTAGTTCCAGCACACCAAGTAATATTCATGTCCGTCTTTCTAGGAAATTTTCAACCAATTGATCAGATTCAAGACTTAACAATTTACAATCATGAAGGAAGACTAGCCAGCACACTAGCAAGGGTCTTCGAAAGAACTCAAAAGATAACAAGGGAATCTCACACAAGAATCAATTATAAAAGCAGAAATACTCTGCTTGTGTCCAGTAAAAGAAATGAAATTGAAGAAAGAGAGATGAGACTCTTGGTAGAGTTTGAATCTGCATTCTACAATCTATCCGGGCTCTTAGAAAAACTCCCTGAAGGGATAAAAAGGAATCTCTGCTATTTGATAAAAAACAGAGAAGACCACAAGTGCCAGCTGTGTGTCTCAGAAATATCTGAAGAAAGCAATAATGAAATAGGATCCACCCACATGATAAAAGAAGAAGACAGCTCATCCACTCACATAAAAGAAGAGGACAGCGCATCTGAAGCATCTCTCGACATTATTGCATAATGACGTAAGCACTTAGGTCATAGAGCACCAACAATGTAGCTGGTGCAAGATAATAAACAATGACGTAAGCAATGACGTCATAAGAAGGGTAAGGATGGGAATTGTCCATCAGACCGAACCATTATAAATAGATTGCTTAGGCAATTGTAGAAGGCATCAGAAAACAGAAAGCAGGAGGCTAAGAGTACTCATATGCTAGGAGAGCAAGGAGGAAGCTGCCGAGGCGATTCTGTAGTCTGAAAAAAGAATTCCCTTAGGGAAAAAAATAGTTTTAAACTCCCCTCTGGAGTTAATATCTATAATCTCCCCTCTGGAGATAAAAACATCTTATGTAAAATATACTAAATAAAGGAAGTTTTTCTCCAGAAAGGTACGCCCTTATCCTAATCTCTTAGTTATGAATTATTTAGAAAGTTTAGAATTAACGGAAGAATCTGATTATTATAGATTATCTGCCTTATTAGATAATGAAAAACAGACTGTTCTAAAAACAGAATTAAATCTCAAATCAAATTAAAATTTTAATAAAAAAAATCTTTTAAAAGAAGTTTTTAATAGAAAAAATATAATATACTATGGAAAAATTCAACTTGAAGCCCCTATAAAGATAAAATCCGCCAATGGAGAACTTGAAATAGCTTTGATAAATGATGAAGAATTGAGTAAACAGATTGAGAAAATTAAGGATCAACAAAAAAGATCTAAAATTGGATGGATTCATATTAGTATTATACAAGTCTTAATTAAATCTACATATATGAAAGGAATTAATTCACCAATAAGCTTAGCAATCTGTGATAAAAGAATTACTGATGACTCAATAGATCAAATAATTGGAATTGTTCATGGAAACTTGGCAAACGTAAATGTTAAATTCAATACCCATCTTGGATATGCTATACCTTTATCAACTGAAAATCTTGGAAGATCTATAAGCTTAGCTTATAAATTTCACAGAAAGAATCTAATGGAACAAGATGATGAACCATTTTCAATTACATATGCAATAAATTATGCTTTAACAAATAGCCATCATAGTATAATATTTAAAAACAGAGAAAGAATTTATGTTGATGAATTATTTTAGAAAATTGTAAAAACAGAAATACCAAAATATAAAGCTATTGAAAACCCAGTTCTATTATTAAAAGAACCATCAGGCAAATTAGTTTCATCGAATTTTCAAATAAGAGAATCTAAAATTAATAGCCCTTTAAGTTTATCTAAGTTAAAAATTAAAGAAGAAAATTCTGAAATAAAAGAACTAACAAAAAAGGTCGAAAAATTAAATAAAACCCTAAACACTAAATTATGACAATAAATAAAGAAGAAATATATGTAACTTATCAAGACAAGAAACAAGAGCTATTTGAAAGAAAAAATTGTTTGAATTATTTGCAGTTTTCTGAAATAAATCAAAGAGCATTTGAAGCCCTAAAAATAATCTATGACAAGTTGAAAAGAGAAGTTGAAGAGCTAGAGAAATTAATAGAATCTTTAGAAAATAATGATGAATCAATGATAGAGTTTGTAGAAATTTTAAAATAAATAATAAAGCATAAAAAGATTGAAAAACCGGAAAATAAAATAAAAAGAAATAGGACGAGAAAATTAAAAGGTAAAATAAAGGAGTATAAAAGGGAATTAAACAATCTTCAGATTGAAATTGATGATCTTATAATAAAAAGGATAGAAATAAGAATAAATATAAACAAGTTGGAATTAAACTTAAAAAATTTATAAATGCCTGGAAAATCATATTATGACTTAAAAGAATTAAAGCTGTTAAAAGAAAAAATGGAAAATGAAATTGAAAAATTAAACAGATATTTAGAAACAGGAGAAAGTATAGAAATAAAAGAAGTTATTGAAGATTTGAGAAATTATATTAAAGAAAAAGACAAACAGATAAAAAATTTTATATACAATAATCCATGCAAAAAAGAATATGATAAATTAAAACAAGATTGAAAAGTTATGAATCAAAACATCAAAGACTAGTAATAACTGCAAGAGAAATAGTAGAAATGGTCAATACTTTTTATCAAAATCCTTTAAATAAAGCACCTATACAAATTATAAACTTATTCAATGTAAAATATGAAGAATTAATAGAAATTTCGAAAAAGAAATTAAAAGAAAAGCCAGAAATTAAAAATTGGTATCAGAGCCAAGTTAACGATTAAGGGTAACACTTTTTCTTTAAGCAACACTTTTAGTGATACACTTTTAAATCAATAAAAAACAAAAATCTGTAAATCTGTACCAAAACACATCTGTACACTAGATGGACCCTTCTTTTAATTATATTACTCTAGGGTTTAAATAAGAAATAGTGTTATTATTCTTTGCTTAATACAAATGTGTAACCGAATAGAGAGGACAAAAAAAAAGAGCACGTGCGGCCCACTTAAATATTCTTCCTCTCTCTTCTCCTCTCCCTCGACTTTCCCTTTCTGTCTTTTTTTTTGAGTTAATAGTTAAATTCGTTTTTAAAACATCATTTATTCTTTAAATTAATTTTTAAAATGCTTTTTAATCATATTATTTCTTAAAAAATAAAATATAAGTCAAATTGGTCCTTTCATTAGTTAGATGATAACAGCATAATGACATGTCACATTAAGTACCACGTTGTACGATGACATGATAAGTTAATACCACGTGTCACAAGATGATTCATTGATGTATCAGGTCAGTAACACTTAACATGTCACATGTCACTTAACGTGTAAAAAGTTATTTATAATCAAAATAATTCCTAAAAGTTTAGACGTAAATCATTTTCATCCTTAAAATTTTAAAAATTAATCAAATTAGTTCTTATATAATTTTTTTTATTTTCTCTTCATAATATTAAATATAAAGTATTTTTTATAGTACTAATTTTAATATTATTTTTTAGACCTTAATAAATAAAATTTTCTTTACATAAAATAATAAAAATAATTAAATTATTATAAAGTTATTTTGTCATTTGTATTTTAAAATTTATATTTTTAAATTGTAATTTTTATAGTGATATTTTTTTATTTAAACGAGTTTATCAAATTATTGTTGATTATATATTTAAAAATTTAATATTTTAAGTTTATAGTTTTTTAAAATAACTACTATATTTATTTAGTGATATATAAAAGATTAAAATATTTAAAATATACTATATTTATTTGGTAAAATTTAAAATATTGAAATTTTAGTTTTTTAATATTTTAAAATAACTACTGAGATATAAAAGATTAGAACATTTAAAATAATTACTATATTTATTTAATGAAATCCAAAATATTAAAACTATATTTTGGATTTCACTAAATAAATATAGTAATTATTTTAAATATTTTAATCTTTTATATTTCACTCTATAAATATAGTAGTTATTTTAAAAAAATATATTAAAATATTAAGATTCAACAAGTAATTCTACAAATCATTTTTTCTTATTGAGTTTTACTATATATATTAAATAATAATAAAAGTTATAATTTTAAAAATTTAAAAGATTTAAATTTAAAATAAATATTATATTATATAGTAAAATTTAAAATATTAAATTTTTAAGTATATAATCAATAATAATTTAATAAATTTGTTTAAATAAAAAATTTTGCTATAAAAAATTACAATTTGAAAATATAAAATTTAAAATACAAATGACAAAATAACTTTATAATAATTTAGTTATTTTTATTATTTTATGTAAAAAAAATTTTATTTATTAAGGTTTAAAAAATAATATTAAAATTAATAGTTTCAAAAATATTTCAAATTTAATATTAAAAAAAAAAATAAAAGAAATTTATATAAGGACTAATTTTATTAATTTTTAAAATTTTAAGAATGAAAATGACGTCTAAACTTTTAGGTACTATTTTGATTATAAATAATTTTTTTACACGTCAAGTGACACGTAGCATGCTAGGTGTCACTAACTTGACACGTCAACCAATCACATTGTGACACGTAGCATTAACCTGCCACATCATCATGCCATGTGGCACTTAATGTGACACGTCATTAGCTGTTATCATCTAATTAACAGAAAGACTAATTTGACTTACATTTTATCTTTTAAGTACTAATATGACTAAAAAAAATTTTTTGAGGACTAATTTGAAGAATGAGTGATCTTTTAGGGACGAATTTGACTATTAACTCTTTTCTTTTCATTTCTTCTCAAAAACAAAATTTAAAATCCTCTCTTTTTTTTTTCTCTTTCCAACTACATTTTCTCATCTCTTTCTTATTTTTTTCTTTACAACCAATCACCTAATATCATCAAACTTACCTTCATTATCTTGTTTCCTTTTTTTTCTCTATTCTATCTCTATTTATTCAAAATCTCATTTTTCCAAAACCCCCTAAATCATGGAATTTCAACTTAATGAGTAAAGAAAGCATTCAACTTTTGAGTTCCGATTATTATTGAGATTTCAAGATTTGTAAAATTATTAGACATCAATTGATAGCTCGGTAGTGCGTTTAGAGTTGCTTCCGGTTCTTTAGAACCAAATTGTGATTGAATATTATATCTATAATTATTTTTAAGTGTATTATTATTAACATTTAAATTGAATCATTATTTTTAGAATTTAAAAATATTTGATTATTGTGACTTTTAAAAATTTGAAATAAATATTAATTTGTGAAAATTTTATAATTTTATAAGATTACACACGAGACGATATTTATATATTTTGTAAAGCATACATGTTTTTTTACTAACTTTATTAAATTTTAATTAAATTTTAGTATGCATTCTTATATATATTTGATTTATTATGAAATTTAGTAATATATTATCAGTATTAGAGTTATAAATGATTTGGTTTGGGAGACTTTGACTAGAAAACCGTAATTAACGGTAGTATGGCATTAACTTAGATGCATCTAACTCAGACCTCAACTAGCAAATGCATTGCTAGCCCAATGTGTAGGCCACACGTTGGATCTGTTATACCGTACGGACACACTAGAAAAAAGGACTACCTTTAGAGGTGAAGCCGCCCTAATTGTGTAATATTCGATTTGATTTGACTTCTGAAATAAGAATTCCCATTTCAGATCATCCGCTTAACTATATATATCTATTTGTTTGCATAATTAATTAGTATGAATTTTTTATCTCTAAAAAGAAATGTAACTTTTAAGGTAAAATTTGTATTGTCTCGGGTGGGTTATAGATATAATGTTTGCTCGTTGAGTTGCAAAACTCATCCTAATATATTCCTATATTTTTCAGATACAAGTGTCATTCCAGGTTTTATTCCACCTGTCCCACAGTAGATCTTAATCATTTCGGTAAGCCCTTCTTCTTTTCAAGGGCTATGTGATATGTAATGAAATTTTTATGCAAAAACCTAGAGTTTTTCAATGCTCCATATATCACACACAGAGTCCTCGTGTCATGTTATTTTAAATTTTGAACTGTTTGCATAGTAATTATGACTTGATTATGTAAAACGTATGGATTTAACTATATATTTAATTATCAACTTAATATGTATGATGCGACTTTTGACATGTTGGATTATAGATATGATTGAAATATGTTGTTGTTGTCGTCTTTGAAAATGAATGTTTTCTATTGATATAGGAAGATAATATTTATATTGGTAATATTTTAAAAATAAAAAAGATTTTGTCCGTTTTTCTAAAAATTAGATTGTTTGTCTTACCGAGAGACTTGTCCCTTAAGCGCTGCCAGTCATGACTTGGTTCGGGCCATGACAACCGAATTTTTTGTTCATCATATTTTCATTGCATCTTGCATCAATAATTATCATCTAAAAAATTTTTTATCCGTAATGATAAGACAATGTAACTTGTAAAATTTTAACCAATAACTGTGTTTAAGCTATTTGTTAAAAATTTAACCAATAAGGAAGTTTTTTTTTTATTGAAAATAAAAAAATAATTTAATGTTTTCAAAGTACATTTATTTAAAAAAAACTTTTGTTTATTCTTTTTATTTACATCATTTATGCTCGTTACATATATATTAATATCCTTCTCTAAAAGGATTTTAATCTATACATTTTCAATACTAAATAAGATATGAGATTCACATATATGAAATGATACTCGCACTTTATGCATATCAAACTCATTTTATTGGACTTAAATACTTAATTATTAAGTTGCAACCTAATAACAAAAAAGCAAGCATGATTTTGAGTTGTCACAAGAAAACATCATCTATGTCGTAATCCTGGCCAGCATGATTAGCCTGAATTTGATGCATACCATTCTTGAAAAGAAAGAGAGCACAAGCCTCCATTTGGGTATCCATCTTCCCTCTAATCTTAGAAACAAGTCTCTTAGTATAATCCAAAGTTAGCTTCACAGGTCCTTCAACTTCAACACACAATCCAATCCTCTTGTTGTTGGTTATCTTCATTCTCACATTGAAAGTCAACTCATCATCAACCACAAAAGCATGCTTAACCTTCACCATTTCCACAAACTCGGCATTCACCTTCTTTCTTGTCATGGAGAAACAGCTGCCGGAGCCAGTGTCACGACAAACATAGCACAAGAGCTCGGCGTCCGACAGCGGCGGCACGCAATAACTCTCCTTAAAGGAATCGTAGGAACCCGAAAGCTTTGTGTTTGTGTTGCATAAGACACCGTACCGGTCGTCCCTTATGATACGCATGCTCAAGTTGGCAGAAGCTCCCTTACCGTTTTCCTCGATGAGATTGATCTGCACCACGTTCACGTGGCCGGTACACCCCATCTCCGATATGATACAAGAAAGGTGTCGCTTGCCGAGGGTGTACGTGGTGCACCTTTCCGTGGAGAACACGCCAGTTTTGCTATCTCTGGCTTTTTGCATGGTGTTGCTCAGTTCCAATGGAGGGTTGCCAGGTTTGAGTCTGATCACACTCCTATTACTATTACTGTTCCCAAGCATTGTTTTGGTGATGATGATGAACAAGGTTTATCTGGTTTATTTTTTGTTGGATGAATCCCTGGCTTTTGCATCATTTTCTATTTGCTAATTTATAGGTGAGATTAAACTGAATAATCCATGTACATCAAAGATTCTCAGCGTTAAAGAAAAGCTTGGCATATGAATTATTGTTTTAAGGGTCACCTACAAGATGTATAAGAATGTGACACACAATAGGGAATAGAAAAATATCAGGTCAAAGGTGTTTATTTGAAAGAACATGAAAGGTCCAAAATTGGTACTATATCAGCTTAGGATTAGAGATATCCTTAAGTTCTGTATGTATGAAAAGGAATACTGCATTAGCAGATCAAATTGCATCTGATTCTTACTAGTTGATTGGCAAACTGATGCGTTTATATAGATCATTCTACGGTATATAAAAAATCAACTTCTATAACTTTTCCGTAGATATTACATATCAAATATAAAATATACATTTAAAATAAATAAAATAACACATGTTTTTATACCTAAATATATAATAACTAATTTGATAATTAATTATTAGTAGGCACATAACATTTTTTATATTCAGCATATAGTGCCAAAGATACTAGATACTAAATTTCTTAATAAATTTGCATTGTTAACTAAAATTTTTACCAAGTATTTAACTGCAATTTATTTTTTAGATCAACCATTTACCAAAGTAATACTAAACCCCGCTTAATCCAACTAGATTTGTAAAAATCTCTGCCGAGTTTTAAATGTGCTAGCAAAATAGTTTTCTATTCGTAAAACTCAAACAAACTGGATATATATCTCTTGCTAAATGCTAAAATGCTTCAAATTCTTCATGTTTGAAGTTGTCAAGTTTAGATTTTTCTTTTAACAACTCTAGTAAATAAAAAATAATACAGTGTTATAAAAAGGAGAAGCTAATGTTTACTTAGGCAAAACCACAATGAATTGAAAAACACTTGGCAAGTAAGACATATAAATTATAATCAAAAATTAAATTTAAGAGAAAAATCATTGCAGTATGTACTAGTAACTCTAAGAATCAAGAAGGGAAAGAAGAGGGTACTAATATTAAAAACGAATGTTAACAAAACATCCACTCAGAAAATCCCAGTGAGGAGATTTGCAGCAGTGGAGATTGCAGCTCCAGTGATAGCACACTGCACAATGTGTTCATGAGATGAGTCTTCCAATGTTAGTGCAAGTGTTGCCCCAGTGACTGCTCCAGCAACTGCACTATTTTTCTGCATCAAACAGAGTAAAAATTCAACTTGCACTCTTATCTTCCACAAAACTTAAGGGTATGTTTGAGTTTTTGGTTTTGGAGGGAAAACGAGGAAGGAAGGGGCTTGATGTAAACTTGGCTCATGTTATACTCCAAACTCTTTCCTTCTGTCTTTTTTTCCTCCAAAATGAAACTAAGAGATGTATCGTATTTAGATTGAACATCACAGAGGAGAAAATGTTCTACCAGAGAAGCATCAAGTAGCTGGAACATAAAGATCATATATAATTAAAGTTCTTAGCCTAAATTGGTTTTATCTACATTTGTAATCATGATAGCGGTTATGTTATAATTACAAAAATAAATTTGGCTAATCCAACAGCAATTGTTGCTGCGATTTTGGACTTCAAGCTAATAAGAGCTGGTGGTGTTGTTCAAAGCTATGTGATAAAGAAAGAGAAAAAGAAGTATTACCCAGTCATGAGCTCCGCGAGCTTCCTTCAAGCCATATGTAAGACCTGAATATATTCCAGCAGCCAATCCTGCATTTTGCAAGATACTTTGAGGTTCATATGTTAATGTTGGGACATTTTACCCTTTAAATTTTGTAATACTAATAATTTCCAAGGATAATACTTGTATCGAGTTCCTTAAATCCTTATATCTATTTCAACAACTAATTCTCAAATCATATAGTAACATTTTGACATCTTTGTTGGAACTAGTAAAATTACCATATACATTTTTGTGAAGAGAAGTCTACATATCATCATTCTTTAATTTGAGAATGGGAAAAAAAAGATTCATGGAACTCGACCAAGTATTCTTTTTTTTTTTTTTAAGATAAGTAAAAACAATACTTAAAACGGGAAAATGCAAGTTATTATAACACAATAAAAATTATCACTAATCTAGAAAAGATCACTCAATGATATTACAGAAGTAAATGGTGTCTTGGGTTGAGGGGATATATCATTACCCCATTGTAAGGACTCTTTTCCAGTGTTCTTCACCTGAAGAAGAGAAAAGGCAATACAATCAACAAAAAAATGTACAATTTTAACTAATAGCTAACTTGTCTAAGTTTGGCACTACAAATGTTAAATTGTGGAACAATATTAAAGCCATAATAAAGTAATCTTATATATGAAGTTATAAACTCACCAGTGCCTCAAGGGACTTGCAGCTGGTTTCTCCTGAATGCACAAAACAAGAGTGTTATATTTATCAAGTTATACAACTTAAAATCAGTACAACGTTGTAGAGATTGACCATGTAACAGAATATATATGTAAGTGAAATGTTCTTTACACATCCAAACATTGTATTGTGTCCATATCTGCTCCACTAGTCACCTTTAGATTTTGATGTGGCCATGTTTCAATATCTGAACTCTTTTGTATCTTTAGATCTTAGTAGGTGTCTCATATATATCAATTTTTAGATGTTCAAATAACACATTTGGCAATGCAGTCTATATACTACACTTGTAAAATGATATTAAAGAACTAACACAACTTATTCTTTATGTTTCCAACAATATTCTCAGTTGTTTTAAAAGAGATTGAACACTAGTTCATAATTGTTAAAGAAGATTAAATATTAGTGGTGATTTGGAAGTGCAGAGCAAGCAAACCATAATGCATAAATAGATAACTACTATATATTAAAACTTTGAATTGATAGAAATCAGGTGAATTCAAGTGTGTTAGATGCACCTTTTAGACCTGAAAAACACTGCGTCTTCTTCTTCTTTGCACCTGTGATTTCTGGCGGTAAAGCCCCACCATTATTAACAACCCCGCAACCTATATGAAACCAGATCATGGACACAAAAAATGCATCATGTGGTATAACATACATCATAGATGATAAAATAAAATAAGAATTAATTTCCAACATGCCTCAACATTCTTATCTCGTTTTATTAAAAAGAAAAGAAAGACATTAATATTAATATATAATTTGCAATGATCATCCGTACATTGGCAACAAATCAGCAATGATATTTGAACCTATTATTTCATGCATATTGCATAGTATCCAAATTCTTCACCACTAAATCACTCCTAGTGGCTTAATTTACAATAATCATATATGTCACAAAAATTGAGAAAACACAACTTCAAATTAAATCAATCTAAATCAAATCACAACCAACAATAATGTAAATCATGCTACTCAAATTACCTAAGTTGAACTCTTTAATCAGAATAGAAAAAATAAGCTTTTTTTTTTTTCTAATTATGGTGTGTTAGTTAGCATGATATATTATTTTCTTCAACTGTAAACTCTTATGGCGCCCATTAATGTACCTTCAATGACCGTGAAATAAGCCTCACGCGACACAGCTTGCACTGCTCCTACCTGCAACACAGTGCATATAAGACATCATCATTCATCAACCACAAGATCCGTTATCACAATAAGAAGGAAATCCGCCATATCAGAATAATCGAAACAAGAATCAAGTAAATCAAATTGGAAATGCATGCATGCATGTAAATAAATAGAAATGGGGAAATTGAATACACCGGCGGCTTTGAGAAAGCTCTCAGCGATGCGGTTGAGAAGAGGGTGGCCGAGATCCAACATTCCCTCTTTGTCGAAGTTGCAGAGCTCATCAAGCAGAGACCGCGTCTCCAAGTTACTGCTTGTGCTAATGTTCATCTTTTCTTTCTTTCTTTCTTTCTTTCGTTAATGTAACTGCTTCGGGTGAAATGAATAAAAGAACACTACTGTGTTTGAGGGACACGTGTAGGGAGGGACACGTGGCGTATTGCAGGGAAGAGGTGGCAGGTGGAAATAACAAGGTTGATGGAGTACAACATTTCAAGCCACTAAAAAAGGAGCAATGCCTTCTTCCATTTTCACCTTACGACTCAGTCCTCTCCTCCTTCCCTCCTTATTACACAACCAAGCCCCTGCTTGTATTTTTTTTAATAGACATTAGGGTAGATTATATAACATGTAATACTTAATTATTTAGTTTAAAATATAAAATAACAATAGCTTAATAATCAAAGAACGTGTTTAAAACATATAGCGCATAATAATCATGTTTGGATTCATATGACTTGACCTTAATATACAATTAGTGAACATTTATCAATCAATACATAATATGATGTCGCTGTTACAACCTTATTCTTTCACTAAAATACCTCGGACATATTACGTAAGATTACTTTATCACAACAATGAAAATATCCAAACGGAAACAAAATATGAACCTCCCACTGCATCAAAGGAAAGGGAAAAAAAAATTCAAAAGGCTTCAGTAATCAGTTCTTGTAGCTGCATCTCCGCAAATTAAAACTCGATGGATGTTAATTAAGTCCGAATCCCGTTTTCAATGTAATATACCACTAAGAATCCGTTGATTCACATAATGAAACAGCAAAGTGAATTGTAAGGATGAAGTATACAGTGTGAGTGAGCCAGCATGAAATACTGACGGTGGATTCTATGACATTCGTCCCTTGTTTTCGTCTTCCAAAATATATATATCAAATGAATAAAGCTAGGAACCAAAAGCATATTAGCCAAAACTCAGCCAAATATCTTTAGATGAATTCAAAATTTTTATGAGTTAATATATATGGATGTTTCTTTTACTAAGTATTAAAATATTTCTTTTTCATATTAAATGGATGTTCTTTTATATATTTTTTGAATTTGTGATTGTTAGAAGTGGATAGATTAATATGAGAAAAAAGAGAAAGGTTTTTATAGGTTTTAATTAGGTTTATTTAATCAATTTAAAATTTTTTAAATTTTGAATTTAAAAAATTTAAAATTAATTAATTATTGATATAAATTAATATAGTTTTGTTTAATTTTTGGCTAATAAGTTTTTGGTTCCTTATACTTTTCCATATCAAATAAGTAAACCAAAAACCATCCACTGGAAGTATACATACTATTTGTTCATATTCTGTCCCAACATTTAGGCCTAGGTTCAAATGAGTCAAAAAGACCCAATTCAAAGATTGGCCTTCACTACTCACCGACCTCCTCAGAAGTGGTCGGTTCGACACGCACTCTTCTTTAAGAAAGTCGGGATCGAAAATTAGTTGGCAGATAATCCTTATTCAAATAAGTAACTGCTCCGAAATCTCTCAACCCACTTCCAGGAGCCATATCTCAACTTCTCTAAGATAAAGGAATGGTTATCCACTTGAAAAGGTGGAACTATTCTAATGGTGGTTATTGGTTCACCACTATAAATACCCTGACACCTCACAGGTATCTCTAAGTTGCAATACTCTATAAACCTGTAAAACCCTTTGCTGACTTAGGCATTGGAGTGTCCTTGCAGGTACCACCCCCCATTCTTTCATACATACAAGTCGGACGGCAGCTCCCTGACACGAATCAAGTCGGAGACCTCCTCCAACAGACGATTGAGCCAACCTTACTAGTCCAGCCCATTAATCTCCGGTTACCCATCGTAACATTGGCACCGTTGTCGGGGACTTGAGAGATCAACTAGTAATGGCGGACGATTTCAATGAGAATGGAAACATAGCGTCTAATTCTGAGCAAGAGAATCAGGATGCTGGTAATAACAATAGAGCAATAGTCACTCACCAAGGGGTGACTAACCAGCACAAAGAAGGAACCTCAGGGGTGAAGGACCCAAAGAAAAACTCATCTGAGGGGTATGAATCAGGAAAAGAAAGACAACCCCATGCAGCTGACTTCATGGGATTGTTCCATGGTCATCAGGGACGACTGGAGCAGTTGGAACAAGAATTAGAGCGACAGCGAGAGGCGGAGAGGAATTTGAAGAACGAGATCGAACGATGAAAGGAGCTTGAGGAAAAGCTCTTGAGATTAGAATCCGCTCTAAAAAGTCGAAGATCTCGTAATGATCGAGAAGACTCTCTTCTGGGAGGAGAAGATCCGTTCAGCGAGGACATAATGAAGGCAAAAGTTCCAAAGAACTTTAAAAGCCTTGATATGGACCTCTACGACGAAAATACAGATCCAAGGCATCGTTTGAGCAATTTCAAAAGTCGGATGTACCTAGCCGACGCCTCTGATGCTACTTGCTGCAAGGCTTTTTCGACAACCTTGACGAAAGCAGCGATGAAGTGGTTTGATTGTCTCCCTCCAAAGTCGGTCACTAGCTTCGACGACCTCTCGCGTAAGTTCCTTATGCGATTCTCCATCCAAAAGGATAAAGTGAAGCACGCACCGAGCCTCTTGGGAATAAAATAGGAGGTTGGAGAACCTTTGAGGGACTATATGGAAAGGTTCAACAAAGCATGTTTGGAGATTCAAGACCTGCCCACAGAGGTAGTGATTATGGGCCTGGTAAATGGACTCCGAGAAAGCCCCTTCTCCCAGTCCATCTCAAAAAGGCACCCGACCTCTTTGAGTGATGTATAAGAGAGAGCTGAGAAGTACATCAATATGGAGGAAAACGCCAGGCTTCGAGAGCCAAGCTGGCGACCTAGGCACTCTCACTCATCAAAAGAGAAAGAGAGAGAGCCCAAGAGAAAAGAGGAAGTCGGCCCTGAAAGGCCTAGGAGATATCACTCCTATACTCCTCTACGAGTTTCCCTAGTTGATGTCTACAGAAAAATTTGCCATACTGAAAGACTACCTCGCCTTAAGCCCATCAAAAATAAAAAGGAGGGGGGAGGGGAGTCGTGGCGACTACTGTGAGTACCATAAACTATATGGTCACTCCACAAATGATTGTTACAACCTCAAAAATGTGATAGAAAAGCTGGTCAGAGAAGGTCGGCTTGATAGATATCTCATGGAAAGGTCAAACCATCATGACAAGAGAAAGCGAGATGACGAGGACCGGAAAGACCCACCACAACAGATCCCGGAAAGACATATACATATGATCTCGGGGGGATTCGGGGGAGGCGGCCTCACAAAGTCGTCTCGCAAGAGGCATTTGAAGGAAGTCTACCAGGTCGGGAGCGAACTCCCGACCTCCCAACCATCTCTTTCACTAAAGAAGATGGGCAAGGTGTCATTCCTGGACATGACAACCCAGTGGTGATAACCATGATCCTTGCCAATGCCCATCTTCACAGAACCCTGGTGGATCAGGGAAGCTCAGTCGACATCCTGTTCAAACCGGCATTTGATAAGCTGGGGTTGGATGAAAAGGAGCTAAGAGCTTATCCCGACACTCTATGTGAGTTAGGGGATACACCAATAAAGCCACTAGGATTCATACCCATACATACAACTTTTGGAAAGAGGGCAAAATCCAAAACTCTGAGCATTGACTTCATAGTCGTCGATGTGGGCTCAACCTATAATGGTTTAAAAGGCAGGACAACCCTGAATAGGCTCGGAGTAGTGGTATCCACCCCCCACTTTTTCATGAAATACCCAACATCAGAGGGAATAGCAACCATCAAGAGAGATAAAAAAACTGGCAAGGAAATGCTACAATGAAAGCCTAAACTTGAGAGGAAAGGGCAAGGAGGTGCACACCATCGAGCTAGGAGGAGTCCGAGCTAAGGAAGAATTGCGACCACAGCCCGAGAGAAAAACTGAAGAGGTATAGGTCGGAAAAGAGGAAGGAAAAAACACCAACATAGGAGCCAACCTGAAAGAAGATATGAAGCAGAAGCTTATAGGTCTCCTACAAGAGAATTCCGACCTCTTTGCCTGGAAAGCTTCCGACATGCCAGGGATAAATCCCGAGCTCATGTCACATAAACTGTCAGTATACCCCAGGTCGCGATCTATTCAGCAAAGAAGATGGAAGCTTGGACCTGAACGGGCCCAAGTGGTGGAAGAACAAGTACAAGTCCTCCTAGAAGATGGTTTCATTAAAGAGATCAAGTATCCGGCATGGCTGGCAAATGTGGTGTTGGTCAAAAAGCAAAAACGACAAGTGGAGGATTTGCGTCGATTATACCGACCTGAATAAGGCGTGTCCTAAAGACCCATATCCGCTTCCAAACATTGATACCTTAGAAGACTCCAGCTCGGGGTATCAATACTTGTCGTTCAAGGATGCATACTCGAGATACAACCAAATCCCGATGTACAATCCGGATCAGGAAAAAACATCATCCATCACGCCAAGAGCAAACTATTGCTATGTGGTCATGCCCTTCGGACTGAAAAATGCTGGGGCCACATATCAAAGGCTGATGAACAAGGTGTTTGCTCCTCACCCTGGAAATTTAATGGAAGTCTATGTAGACGATATGCTAGTAAAAGCCAAGGATGAGGCCAACCTCTTGATCGACCTCTCACAACTCTTCAACACCATTAAAATGTATGGGATGAGATTGAATCATACAAAATACACCTTCGTGGTGGAGGCAGGAAATCTCTAGGATTTATGCTTTCACAAAGTGGAATTGAAGCCAACCCTGACAAGTGCAAAGCAGTCCTAGAAATGAAAAGCCCGACTTGCTTAAGGGAGGTCCAGCAGTTAAATGGCCGACTTTCCGCCCTCTCCAGGTTCTTGGCGGGATCAGCATTAAGATCCCTACCACTCTTCTCTCTACTAAGAAAAGGATGCCAGTTCGAAAGGACTCCTGAGTGCGAAGAAGCATTCTAGGAATTCAAAAGGTTTTTAAGCCAACCTCCCATTCTGACCCGACCTAAAGTTGGGGAAGAACTCGTCCTGTATTTGTCCGTAGCCGACAAAGGCGTAGCATTAGCTCTAATACGGGAAGACGAGGTCGGGCAGCATCCTGTGTACTTCACCAGTAAAGTTCTACAAGGCCCTGAGTTAAGGTATCAAAAACTTGAAAAGTTTGCATATGCCTTGATTGTAGCCTCTCGAAGGTTACGACCTTACTTTCAAGCACAAAAAACAAGAGTTCGAACGAACCAACCCATGAAGCAAATTCTTCAGAAAATGGATATTGCGGGAAGAATGGTTCAATGGGCCATATAGCTATCCGAGTTCGACCACAAGTACGAAACTCAGACGGCAATCAAAGCCCAATGCCTCACCGACTTTGTGGCAAAATATGCAGGAGATCAAGAGGAAGCCTCTGATGAACGAAAAATTGACGGCTTATAATTTCACATTAAAGTTTCATTGCAAGTATAGTTTCTAAACCAACAAAGAATCCTCTCATACAAAAATTTAGTTGTCACAAGTAACAAACCCCAATAAAAATAATAATCGAAGTATTCAAACCTCGGGTCGTCTCTCAAAGGAATTGCAGGGAAGTGTTCTTATTATTGGTTAGGAAGTATGTTTTGGGGTTTTTGAATTAAGAGACAAGGAATGTAAATGGCAAAGGAAATGAACTAACAATTAAGAAAGCTCTTAGCTAGGAACGAGAACTAGAAATCCTATCCTCATTATCCTCCTCAATTGTGACATCAATTGTCCATTGCTCTCACTTAGTCAACCTCTAACTATGAAAGAAAGTCAAGTGGATAAATCAATTTGATTCCTCAAGTCCTAGTTAACTCCTAAGGAAAGACTAGTTTTAGTGGAATTCAAATTAACTAGCAACTTTCAATTATCAATCAACAAAAGATTTGATAACTCAAGAGTCACTAATTACTCAACCTAAGCCAAGAGAAGGAAAACCTAACTCATAACTAGAAGAAGCATTTCATCAATCACATAAAAGGTAATAAAAGCAAACATCATAAATTGCAAGGATTAAAGTAACTACAACTAATCAAGACAAGAGATCAACAATAGAAAACTAAAGCAAGCATTAAAAGACATGAAAACAACAAATTGCATTGAAAGAAAATGTAGATCTAAGAATTCATAAACTACAACTAACAATACAAAAGAATTACAAGAGAAGTAGAATGCTACAACTACAAGAGAACAATTAAATATGAAAAAGGAAAATCAAAACAAAAGAGAAGAAGTATATCTAGATCTAAACCTAATCCTAATTCTAGAGAGAAGAGAGAGCTTCTCTCCCTAGAAACTAACTAAAGCATGTTAAAACTAAACTATGTGCTAATTGGTCTCTAACTCTTTCAATCCTTGGGTTTAATAGCATCAGAAGTGAGTTGGATTTGGACCTGGGAAGCTCAGAATTCGCCCCTAGTATTTTCACTTTAATGAAGTCATGTGCGAGCATCGACGCGTACGCATGGGTCACGCGTACACGTCACTTGGCAATTTTCCATCCACGTGTATGCGTCATGTATGCGTACGCATCGCCATGCAACTTCAAATTCACGTGTGCGCGTCTGCTGCGCGTGCGCGTCTATCTCAATATCCCAAATCCTTGTTTCTTCATAGATTCTCCACTATGCATGCTTTTCTCTTCACTTCTTCCATTCAATACTCGTCTTATGAACCTGAGATCACTCAACAAACGCATCAAGGCATCGAATGGAATTAAGGTGACTCAAAATCACCAATATAAGGGCCTAAAAATCATGTTTTCACACTTAAGTACAAATAAAGGAGAATAACATAAACCATGCTATTTTATTGGATAAATGTGAGAAAAGGTGATAAAATCTACCCAAATTAAGCACAAGATGTACCACGAAATAGTGGTGCATCAAATCTTCCCACACTTAAACCAAGCATGTCATCATGCTTAACCAAGAAGGAAACAAAAGGTATTATCATTTATTCTATGTGAACTAACTATATGCAACCTATCTAAATGTAATCTATCTAAATGAATGTAACTACTTGGTCAAAATAAATCAATCCCCAAGAAAACCAATATAAGCATAGGGGCAAAGGGTATTAACAACCAAGCAAAACCACAATTGAATTGAGCTGTTAAAGATTTTACAAACTTGCAAGAAGGAAAATGATTCTAGGTGAAAAACATGTAATTGAGCAATCGAACCCTCACCAGAAGTATTTGCACTCTAGTCGCTCAAGTATTTAGGGTTGATTCACTCAATTCTCCCCTAATCATGTTTTTCAAGATTTGTTTTTCATCTAACAATTGACAGTTATTTCATGCATGCATACATATATCATGAGATCTTTTCATAGGTTGTAATGGGGCTAGGGTCAAGGTAGGATGCATATGGTCAAGTGGACGTGAAATTTGAATCTTTGATTAACCTAAGCTTCTCACCTAACCTATATGACAACCTATACAATTTCAAAGCTAACCTAACTACCCATTTTTCACTTTTTCACACACTCATGCATTCTCTTTTTTATCACAACTCATATTCATTGACTTTATTGAACCTTACTTTGGGGCATTTTGTCCCTTTTTTGTTTTTTTTTTTGTTTCTCTTTTTTTTTCTATTTTTTTCTTTTCGTTTCATATTTTTTTCTTTTTATTTTCTCATTTTTTTTTCTTTTTACAAAAGTATCAATTTATATGGCTTTACATTTAATTGACACATGAGTATGTACCCAATTCCCAAGATCTTTAATAAAGGTACAACACACACTTTTTCCAAACCAATGTCCCAAGTTTTCCCACACTTGAATCATAACACTCACTAGCCTAAGTTAATCAAAGATCCAAATAAAGGACATTTATTGTTTTTCGCTTTAAGGCTTGTAATGTGCTAATATTGAGAACAAGTGGGTTAATCGTAGACTCAAAATTGGCTAACAATGAAAGATAAAAGGTAAGGCTATTTGGGTAAGTGAGCTAAATGAAATGATGGCCTCAATCATATAAATGCATGTATACACAAACTAATGGACATAAAGAATCAAACAAATCAAAGATTACAATCATAGGAACAGAATAATGCACACAAGAAGGAAAATAAGTGGTTATAAGATGTAACCACACTATTAGGCTCAAAACTCACAAGCTTGTATTCTTAGCTCAAAAACATGATCCACAATATATAATTCAAGCAAATTCAATGAAAAATTTTTGCTCAAATCAATTGAGGTGTCCTATAGATAAATTCTTGAAAAATATCATTATTTTGACTAAGCTTATTATGTATAAGTATGCAAAATAAGAAAACACAACAAAAATTCCTAAAAATCCTAAGAATGAAATGCAAAAGTGTTGGGATTAGAAACTTGTCACCCAAAAATGCCGACTGGTCAGACAACCTCCCCACACTTAAAAGTTTGCACCGTCCTCGGTGCATTCAAAGATGAGCACAGGGGTACGGTGACTCTCCGGATTGCTACCTTCAGCTGGTGAATCAATCGGTGCTGCATGTTCTTTCTCCCGCTTCTATTTTTGCTTGTGGTGCATCATTCATGAAAAATATAAAATAACACCGTAAGATGAGATAATACAAAAGCAAGGCAGCGTAAATTGTTGGAATGAGGTAAATCACTAGAACGAAGTGAGTGAATTAGTGTGACATTAAAGAAAGAGTGTGTGAGTTCTAAGTTGCGCGCGGTTTAGAACACACGCCTACTAGCATAAAAAGTTTTGTCACAATTACACAAAAGAAGCATGCACTTCATTCATTCTAGTGTGCTTGAAATACTTTTAACTTGTAAGTTAAAACAACCAAACAAGCGAGAAAGAAGCATGAAAGCATTCAAGCCAAAGACATATGGATGCATATGATCATGAAACACAATGCATTACGAGAAATGCACAACATCCAATCATCAAGAAATTGACTAATCAAAGAAAAGATTCAAATCACATGGTGGCCAAATCATGCAATTCAAAAAAAAAAAAAGATTTAACAAGCTCTAAAGGCAATGTCATTAACTTGGTATTCACAAAAGTTAAGCATGAAAAATTTGAAACCAAGTAATGAATTGTAACTTCAACAAGAGAATCCAACAATTAAAATTAACAACAATGATGTTTACTAACATCTCATCAGTAATCAGCAGCAACTAACAGTAGGCAGGATTAATCCAACACTTATAACGAAAAAGAGAAAATAAAATGAAAATTTAACTAACTAAACAATGTAACACCCTACTACACAGTGTTTTATGCTTAAGTCATAGAACAGAGGTAGTGTGGTATTACAGACCTTTAATAGTAAGGATATACATATAATACTGAAAGAAATAATATACTAGGAGCCTTGAAACAGAGCGGGTAAACAAAAATCGCAAAATAAAAAGCGCAACGCTCAAGGAATAGGATTACTTGCGTGCTAAGAAACCTAATAGGAACATGATAAAACAATAAACGAAGGGATAAAGAAAAGCCAAGGAACAACATAACTAGCCTCTGACTCAGCCTGCGAAGCTAAGGCTGGCCGGAGGATACATATATACATATAAACATACATAAGTGTCCCCAAAATATACCAAAATACCAAAGTAAACTCCTATCTCTCCCTCAACCTCTAAGAGGAGCAGCATACATAAGTTACTTGGAGAGTAAGCTACACATATACATACATATATACAAATAGAAACCAAAATATACCCAAGGACTACTTCGCTTTCCAGAATCCAGACGCCTAGCGAGGAGCCTCTCGACCTGCATCTGAGAAACAACAATACAATATGGAATGAGAACCGGAGGTTCTCAGCATGGTAAAAGTGCCACGCGTATAAGAAATACGGTCCTGAGAATGCCATAGGCAATCCTAGAACTCCGTTATTCAATTAACCAACTTAAGTACTAAACAGAAGCCATAAACAGGGGTAGGTATTCTAAATCTGCCTAACTTACTCAAGTTCAAGCTTAACCTAACATCAAACCATTTCCTCCGTTTTCTCCATCCTTTCATCATTCAGAATGTAACAGAAACAAGCAACCAAACAAGTTCACGCACAAGTAATGATCAAATAGTACAAATAACAAGTATAACAAATAGCAGGTAATATATATCAATTAGGCATACCCAAAAAAATGCATAGCAATCAATACAAACAAATGCATATGATGCATGCCTGTCCTATGGCTGATGGGGCCCATCTGTCGGTTATCCAGCCAACCCGACAAGTCCGAAAACCTTAGACTGTCCCCCGTCGCGCATCCCCAAGAGTCTATGCATAGAGTTCACATTCAATCATCATATAATCACTCAATGGGGGCTATCCATACCCGGGAATTTATACGTGCCCGGTCACCCTTACGACGTAGGGTCAACAGAGTATCGAGATTCAACCTGGAACACGTGGTGGCGAGCCACGGCTCTTACCCAGGGAACTCGTATCTCAGATAGCATTATTCATAAGCCATTTCATAGTCATAATCATTATTTAATCATTCATCAAGCCATGGCATATTAACTCCTTTTATTAACAACCTCCCTTTCACATTTTTCATCGTCATTCCCTTATAATTCAACTTGATTACCCTTTCCGGGTCCTGACCAAACTTTTTATCAAACTCTTCTCATCCTTCTTAATATCGAATAATCTTAAAATCAACCCAACTCTAACATTAAATCAATCACATCACACGAGGATTGAACTTTAACTTCTCGAACTCATGACTATCACTAAGACATCCTCGACACTCTATTTTCTTTTCTATTTTTAATATAGCAAATGAACTCGGAATTGCACAAACTTTATGTCCAGGCGTTCATATTGAAATAAGCTTTCTAACAAACTAAATATCATAATTTTCTGATTTTTCTAGCCTCAGGAATAAAGGAAAAACCGTGACTGCTCTGCAGTGCATAAAACCAGAAAAACAGCAGCAGCATGTGATATTCAAAATTCAATATAAAATCCAAGTTAAATCCAATGACTTTGAAAATTAATGTAGTTAAAATTTACTCATCCAGGTTTCTTTCTCAATTGGTTCTGAGTCAATACCATTTTTAATGAAAAAGTTACATTACCTGGAAGTTAAGTAAAAATGAGACAAAATCTGTTTTAAAAACCAACAAGCTTAGTACCTTTCAATTGGAATAACTTTTATTACAAAACTCCAATTAAGCTAAATTTTGATTTGAGAACCCCTAGCTCATCTAAAAACAAGTGTGTCTTGGTTGCAACCCAATTTCTATTTAATTCTAAGAGTTACAAGCATTGGAAGTTGATGCATAGCTTGCTGAAATCTGTTTCTTTTTAGTTTTGACCACCAATATTCAAAAATTCACAGCTCCCAATCCTCAACTCTTAAAATTCTGAAATTTTAGAGAACTAAAGAAAGTTAATCAAATTTTATAACAAAATTGGTTTCGCTCCAAGACTCAACTCGTAAAAGTCGCAGCAAGACAAACAAGTTGCTGCCTGTTTGATCTTTTCTGCTGCTGGACAGATTTAACAACCTAACTTTAAAAATTTGCCATAAATTGTATATTTAACAAAAAAGTCCCAAAATTTCCAGTTTAGTTCCTTATATTCCCAAGTTTAGCCCAAACTTGGTCTCATGCAATTCCGATCATTACATAATTAGTTACAGCATATACAATACCACCACAACACAACTCTACATCCTTATTAACAAACACCAATTCTAATCCATCATAAATAAATATAAGAGCACACTATTAATAGCTTTCACACCTCATAATTCTAATATATAAATTCACTAACAAATCTATTCTAACAACATTACAAGGCTAATCATTAAATACAACAAACAATCCAACTTATTCTATGGTTCCTCTAACCTGAGTTTTCACAACACCGTAAATATTAAACGTGCGAAACTTAAACCATACCTTGGCCGATCACTTAATTCACCCAAGGCAGCTTCTCAACATAAAATCACAGCCCCTCCAAGCTCAATCAAACAGCCCCAAAGCAAGCCTTGTCACCAACAAAGCTCCAAGTAATCCAAATTCAAGTTCAATGCATAAACACCCTCTTAAACTACACCTAATACACATATATATGTTCCAATTCAGTTCTCTATTACCAAAAACAAGATTGAGCTAGGGTTAGGGTGTTCTTACCATACCCATATGCTCAATAGCTTGAGCCCACAAGTTCCGGAATCTAACTTGAACCTAGAACACAAAAATTAGACAAGATTCACTATAGGTTTTCAAGTTTACCAAAGAAAGAGGGATAGAGATTCTGAACTCAATAGAAGGCTTACCAGAGAAATTGTTTGGATAGAAAGGTAGAGCTCGACGCGCTGAGCGCGTGGCCGCGAACGGTGCGGCAATCGGAGCCCGGATGAGGAAGTTATGGTAGTTGGAAGGAATGGTGAGGGTTAGGTTTCTTCTCTTCTCCCCCTTGCTGTGTTTTTCGTTGCTGTGGTGAAATGGAGAAGATGAAGCTGCTGCTTCATTTATGTTAGGGGCCCGGTTGAACCCATGGGTCCGGTTTGGGCCCCGGTTCAACCGGTTCGGCCCTTCCGGTCCGATTTTGGGCCAAATTATCGAAATTGGTATCAAAATTTTCGTTTCGACGAGCTCTATCCTATTTCAATATTAGTTTTGTATTTTTAACTTTCCTAATTAAAATTCAATATATTAACTAATAATTTACCGATTTTAGCGGGGTTTACATCCTACCCACCTAATTAGGAATTTTGTCCTCAAAATTCAGAGGGAGTTACCTGAAAAGAGGTGTGGGTAGTCCTTTCGCATCTCTGATTCAAGCTCCCAGGTATGTTCTTCAATACCTGCCCGACTCCAAGCTACTTTCACCAAAGAAACTTCCTTTCCGCGGAGACGTTTGGTGCTGGTATCATCAATCCTAACCGGAGTTACTGGAAGCGTCAGGTCTTCTCTCACTTGGACTGATTCCGGTTCTAGGACATGACTAGGATCAAAAGTGTATTTACGAAGCTGCGATACATGGAACACGTCATGCAGGTTCGAAAGATGTGGTGGTAACGCGATCCTATACGCCACTGGTCCAATTCTCTTCAGGATTTCAAACGGTCCAATGTAACGGGGATTTAACTTCTTGGTTTTGATGGACCTCCCTATTCCAGTGGTTGGAGTAACCTTCAAGAAGACGTACTCTCCTTCCTCAAATTCTAGAGGCTTCCGTCTTCGGTCTGCATAGCTCTTCTGACGGCTTTGAGCTTCAAGCATTCGACTCCGAATTCTCTTTATTTGCTCAGTGGTTTCACTTACCATTTCAGGTCCTATCAAGCTCTTTTCTCCTGCTTCGTACCAACATAATGGAGACTGGCATTTTCTTCCATACAAAGCCTCATATGGAGCCATTCCAATACTTGCATGATAGCTATTGTTATAAGCAAATTCTACCAAAGGCATATATCGATCCCAGCTCGCCGGTTGATCCAAAACACAAGCTCTTAACATGTCTTCCAAGGTTTGGATTGTTCTTTCTGATTGGCCATCCGTCTGAGGATGATAGGCAGTGCTTAAGCTCAATTGAGTGCCAAAAGCTCGTTGAAATGCACCCCAGAACCGTGATGTAAAGCGAGGATCTCTATCCGATACAATGGTGGAAGGTACGCCATGTAACCTCACAATCTCCTTTATATATAAGCGCGCCAACTCCTCCATAGAACAACTTATCCGAATAGGCAGAAAATGAGCTGATTTGGTCAATCGGTCTATAACCACCCAAATAGCATCACAACCGGTCCGAGTCCTTGGTAAGCCCAAAACAAAATCCATAGCAATGCTCTCCCATTTCCACTGTGGAATCTCCAAAGGTTGAAGGGTTCCTGCTGGCTTTTGGTGTTCGATCTTAACTTTCTGACAAGTTAGGCATTTAGAAACATGTAACGCCACATCATTTTTCATTCCTGGCCACCAGAACATCGTTTTTAAGTCTTGGTACATCTTAGTGCTTCCAGGATGAATGGAGAACCCGCTCTTATGAGCTTCCTTCAATATGTTATGTCGCAAATCCCCAACATCTGGCACAATTATCCGGCCCTTGAACCTCCACAATCCATCTCTATCTTCTGACACTCTCCATTGCTTGCCTTTCTCAATCGCCGGCAAAATCTTATACAATTCTTGGTCGTTCTGATGAGCCTTTATCAGTTCAGCCTTGAATTCGCTTGAGATCTGTAATTGGCTTAAGCATAAAGTCCCAAACTCTTCTCTGATTCCCAATTTCAATCCTTCGAAGGCTCTCAACAACTCTTCCTCTCTCAGCATCATCCAAGCAGCACATAGGGATTTTCTACTCAAGGCATCCGCCACTACATTCGCCTTTCCCGGATGATAGTTTAGCTCGAAGTCATAATCCTTCAGAAGTTCCATCCACCTCCTCTGACGCATATTCAATTCTTTTTGTTCAAACAGGTACTTCAGACTCTTATGGTCCGAGAAGACTTGAAATTTCACTCCATAGAGATAATGCCTCCAAATCTTCAAGGCAAAGACAACGGCTGCAAGTTCCAAATCATGAGTCGGATAGTTTCTTTCATGAGGTCTTAATTGACGTGAGGCATAAGCTACAACCTTATGATGCTGCATCAACACGCATCCTAAACCTTTCAAGGATGCATCACAGTACACCTCGAATGGTTCTCTCGGCTCAGGCAACACTAGTACAGGGCGGTAGTCAATATCTGCTTTAAGGCAAGGAAACTCTCCTCACACTCGGGAGTCCACACAAAAGGAACATCCTTCCTGGTCAGCTTCGTTAAGGGTAAAGAGAGCTGTGAAAACCCTTTAATGAACCTTCGATAATAACCCGCCAAGCCTAAGAAACTCCTGATTTCCGTCACTGAAGTTGGCCGCTCCCAATTCATCACCGCCTCAACCTTAGCGGGATCCACTGCTATTCCTTGTTTACTTACCACATGGCCAAGAAATTTCACCTCAGACTTCCAGAACTCACACTTGGATAGCTTGGCATACAACTTCCTATCCTTCAGAATTTGTAGCACTGTTCGCAAGTGTTCAGCATGCTCATCCTCAGTCTTAGAATAGATAAGAATGTCGTCAATAAACACAACAACAAACTTATCCAGATATGGATGGAAAATTCTGTTCATGTAATCCATGAATATCGCCGGAGCGTTAGTTAGTCCGAAGGACATCACGGTATATTCATAGTGGCCATAGCGCGTTCTGAAGGCAGTCTTTGGGATATCCTCATCTCTAACCCTTATCTGGTGGTATCCGGATCGTAGATCAATCTTGGAGAACACGCCAGCTCCCTGTAATTGGTCCATCAGGTCATCAATCCTTGGCAGCGGATATTTATTCTTCACTGTAACCTTATTCAGCTGCCTATAGTCAACACATAAGCGCATGGTTCCATCTTTCTTCTTCACCAATAATACTGGCGCACCCCACGGAGATACACTTGGTCGGATAAAATTCTTACCCAACAGATCCTCCAGTTGAGACTTCAATTCGGCCATTTCTAGAGGCGACATCCTGTAAGGAGCACTCGAGATTGGTCCGGCCCCAGGTACTAAATCAATAGCAAACTCAACTTCCCGTTTCGGTGGAAATTCATCAATATCATCAGGGAACACCTCCGGAAACTCACACACAACTGGGATTTGTTCCAAATCTTGATCATCACCCGAAACACCCGCAGCTAGCAACAATATCCCCTGACATTCAGCCCCAGAACAGTTCACCATCATGGAATTCAAGTAGTAGTTATTCACTACAACCGGCCCTTCAGTGTCTTCAGGCATGAAATACACTGTTTTCGCCGAGCAATCTAATAGAACGCGGTTCTTGGATAACCAGTCCAATCCCAGAATGAGATCAAGACCAGTCATCGTCAAACAAATTAAGTTATGCACGAAATCACGCCCTTGTACTCGAAAAGGAACTTGGGGGCACCCTAATCTAGTCACCATAGCCTCGTGGGTAGCATTATATACCTTTAAATCATACCCCAGTACTACTATTTTCAATCCTAGCTTATCAGCCTTCTCAAATGCAATAAAAGTATGTGAAGCTCCAGAATCAAACAAAGCATTCAAAGTTTTACCCGCCATCTCACATTTACCTCGGATCAATGCCTCTGACCCCTCAGCGCCTATAGAAGAAGTAGTGTATACCCTTCCTGGTTGCTGCACCCTGCCTGTCTCATATCTCTTCTTCTCGGGGCAACCACTAGCCAAGTGTCCCGGCTGCCCACAGGAGTAACAGACTCCAGTCCCAAACCTACATTGTCCTGAATGATACTTTCCACATCTGTGGCAACTCATATCCTGCTGTGGCTGCTTACCCTGTCTCCTTCCCTGATTAGCATTGGTATTAGGCCTCCTGGAGTTGCCTTGCCCCTGATTATTCTGAGGAACAAAGCTACCACGCTTGAACTGTCTGCCTCTGGGTGCAAAATTTCTCCCTGTGGTCC
Organism: Arachis hypogaea; assembly: GCF_003086295.3. Lineage (NCBI taxonomy): Eukaryota > Viridiplantae > Streptophyta > Magnoliopsida > Fabales > Fabaceae > Arachis > Arachis hypogaea. Next base: position 14,187,800 of record NC_092039.1, read on the forward strand.
TCTGGAATGGCATCCTCATACCCCCTTTTTCTGCTGCAGCCCTTCTAACACAATCCTCTGCCACCCTGCTCCTATTTACCAACTCAGAAAACACCCGAATCTGCATAGGCGCCACAAAGCTCTGAATGTCACTCCTAAGGCCTCCTTCATACTTTATGCATTTCCACTCAGCAAAGTCCTCAGGAGCTCCCTGACAGATGCGTGAGAAGCGGCACAATTCCTCAAACTTACTGGTATACTCAGTGATGGTCATCTGTCCCTGTTTAAGCTGAAGGAGTTCGAGTTCTCTGGCATTTCTAACTGAAGTGGGGAAATATTTTTTATAGAATTCATCTCGGAACAACTCCCAAGATATCACAATCCCATCAGGTTGCAAAATGCGCCTCATGCCCTGCCACCAGTGCTGAGCTTCACCATGCAACTGATAGGTCCCAAACTCAACCCACTGCTCATCCGGAACCTGTTGAGCCTGTAATGCTCGCTCAATGGCCTGTATCCAATTATCAGCATCAGTCGGATTCGAGGTCCCTCTGAAAGTTGGAGGGTGAACCTTCAGGAAGGAATGCAGTGACATAGGACCATTCTCACCATTATTGCCATTATTTCCATTATTAATTTGATTTCCCAGGGCTTCAGCTGTTGCTTGCATTGCTGCTGCCATATTGCCTAATGCAGCCATGAAGTCTATAGGATTAGGAGTGTTTCCTGATGCCTCAGGCATGGCATTGCCTATTCGGCCTCTACCTCGCCCGCGTCCGCGTCCGCGAGTAGACATCTGGTCCCTATACACACCAAACAGGTGATATCAAGTTGATCAGTCTCAATATCGCAAGTTCAGTGCTTTAAGTCCCAAATGCATGCTCAGGAACGTTTATGCCACATACATCAATTAGATATCCTAATAGCACATAAACACATACACAGAGAATGCACAAAAGCACAATCAGTCCGTCCTCAGGCTCTATAGGAACGAACAGCTCTGATACCATAATGTAACACCCTACTACACAGTGTTTTATGCTTAAGTCATAGAACAGAGGTAGTGTGGTATTACAGACCTTTAATAGTAAGGATATACATATAATACTGAAAGAAATAATATACTAGGAGCCTTGAAACAGAGCGGGTAAACAAAAATCGCAAAATAAAAAGCGCAACGCTCAAGGAATAGGATTACTTGCGTGCTAAGAAACCTAATAGGAACATGATAAAACAATAAACGAAGGGATAAAGAAAAGCCAAGGAACAACATAACTAGCCTCTGACTCAGCCTGCGAAGCTAAGGCTGGCCGGAGGATACATATATACATATAAACATACATAAGTGTCCCCAAAATATACCAAAATACCAAAGTAAACTCCTATCTCTCCCTCAACCTCTAAGAGGAGCAGCATACATAAGTTACTTGGAGAGTAAGCTACACATATACATACATATATACAAATAGAAACCAAAATATACCCAAGGACTACTTCGCTTTCCAGAATCCAGACGCCTAGCGAGGAGCCTCTCGACCTGCATCTGAGAAACAACAATACAATATGGAATGAGAACCGGAGGTTCTCAGCATGGTAAAAGTGCCACGCGTATAAGAAATACGGTCCTGAGAATGCCATAGGCAATCCTAGAACTCCGTTATTCAATTAACCAACTTAAGTACTAAACAGAAGCCATAAACAGGGGTAGGTATTCTAAATCTGCCTAACTTACTCAAGTTCAAGCTTAACCTAACATCAAACCATTTCCTCCGTTTTCTCCATCCTTTCATCATTCAGAATGTAACAGAAACAAGCAACCAAACAAGTTCACGCACAAGTAATGATCAAATAGTACAAATAACAAGTATAACAAATAGCAGGTAATATATATCAATTAGGCATACCCAAAAAAATGCATAGCAATCAATACAAACAAATGCATATGATGCATGCCTGTCCTATGGCTGATGGGGCCCATCTGTCGGTTATCCAGCCAACCCGACAAGTCCGAAAACCTTAGACTGTCCCCCGTCGCGCATCCCCAAGAGTCTATGCATAGAGTTCACATTCAATCATCATATAATCACTCAATGGGGGCTATCCATACCCGGGAATTTATACGTGCCCGGTCACCCTTACGACGTAGGGTCAACAGAGTATCGAGATTCAACCTGGAACACGTGGTGGCGAGCCACGGCTCTTACCCAGGGAACTCGTATCTCAGATAGCATTATTCATAAGCCATTTCATAGTCATAATCATTATTTAATCATTCATCAAGCCATGGCATATTAACTCCTTTTATTAACAACCTCCCTTTCACATTTTTCATCGTCATTCCCTTATAATTCAACTTGATTACCCTTTCCGGGTCCTGACCAAACTTTTTATCAAACTCTTCTCATCCTTCTTAATATCGAATAATCTTAAAATCAACCCAACTCTAACATTAAATCAATCACATCACACGAGGATTGAACTTTAACTTCTCGAACTCATGACTATCACTAAGACATCCTCGACACTCTATTTTCTTTTCTATTTTTAATATAGCAAATGAACTCGGAATTGCACAAACTTTATGTCCAGGCGTTCATATTGAAATAAGCTTTCTAACAAACTAAATATCATAATTTTCTGATTTTTCTAGCCTCAGGAATAAAGGAAAAACCGTGACTGCTCTGCAGTGCATAAAACCAGAAAAACAGCAGCAGCATGTGATATTCAAAATTCAATATAAAATCCAAGTTAAATCCAATGACTTTGAAAATTAATGTAGTTAAAATTTACTCATCCAGGTTTCTTTCTCAATTGGTTCTGAGTCAATACCATTTTTAATGAAAAAGTTACATTACCTGGAAGTTAAGTAAAAATGAGACAAAATCTGTTTTAAAAACCAACAAGCTTAGTACCTTTCAATTGGAATAACTTTTATTACAAAACTCCAATTAAGCTAAATTTTGATTTGAGAACCCCTAGCTCATCTAAAAACAAGTGTGTCTTGGTTGCAACCCAATTTCTATTTAATTCTAAGAGTTACAAGCATTGGAATTTGATGCATAGCTTGCTGAAATCTGTTTCTTTTTAGTTTTGACCACCAATATTCAAAAATTCACAGCTCCCAATCCTCAACTCTTAAAATTCTGAAATTTTAGAGAACTAAAGAAAGTTAATCAAATTTTATAACAAAATTGGTTTCGCTCCAAGACTCAACTCGTAAAAGTCGCAGCAAGACAAACAAGTTGCTGCCTGTTTGATCTTTTCTGCTGCTGGACAGATTTAACAACCTAACTTTAAAAATTTGCCATAAATTGTATATTTAACAAAAAAGTCCCAAAATTTCCAGTTTAGTTCCTTATATTCCCAAGTTTAGCCCAAACTTGGTCTCATGCAATTCCGATCATTACATAATTAGTTACAGCATATACAATACCACCACAACACAACTCTACATCCTTATTAACAAACACCAATTCTAATCCATCATAAATAAATATAAGAGCACACTATTAATAGCTTTCACACCTCATAATTCTAATATATAAATTCACTAACAAATCTATTCTAACAACATTACAAGGCTAATCATTAAATACAACAAACAATCCAACTTATTCTATGGTTCCTCTAACCTGAGTTTTCACAACACCGTAAATATTAAACGTGCGAAACTTAAACCATACCTTGGCCGATCACTTAATTCACCCAAGGCAGCTTCTCAACATAAAATCACAGCCCCTCCAAGCTCAATCAAACAGCCCCAAAGCAAGCCTTGTCACCAACAAAGCTCCAAGTAATCCAAATTCAAGTTCAATGCATAAACACCCTCTTAAACTACACCTAATACACATATATATGTTCCAATTCAGTTCTCTATTACCAAAAACAAGATTGAGCTAGGGTTAGGGTGTTCTTACCATACCCATATGCTCAATAGCTTGAGCCCACAAGTTCCGGAATCTAACTTGAACCTAGAACACAAAAATTAGACAAGATTCACTATAGGTTTTCAAGTTTACCAAAGAAAGAGGGATAGAGATTCTGAACTCAATAGAAGGCTTACCAGAGAAATTGTTTGGATAGAAAGGTAGAGCTCGACGCGCTGAGCGCGTGGCCGCGAACGGTGCGGCAATCGGAGCCCGGATGAGGAAGTTATGGTAGTTGGAAGGAATGGTGAGGGTTAGGTTTCTTCTCTTCTCCCCCTTGCTGTGTTTTTCGTTGCTGTGGTGAAATGGAGAAGATGAAGCTGCTGCTTCATTTATGTTAGGGGCCCGGTTGAACCCATGGGTCCGGTTTGGGCCCCGGTTCAACCGGTTCGGCCCTTCCGGTCCGATTTTGGGCCAAATTATCGAAATTGGTATCAAAATTTTCGTTTCGACGAGCTCTATCCTATTTCAATATTAGTTTTGTATTTTTAACTTTCCTAATTAAAATTCAATATATTAACTAATAATTTACCGATTTTAGCGGGGTTTACAAACAACCACTAACTAACTAAAAGAGATAGTTATAAATGGTGTTTGGTGGTATTGGATGAGGGTAGGCGAAGGAAAGAGGAAAGAAGAAGGAAAAGAATGGAAAGAAAAAAAGAGAAGAAGATGCTGAAAGGCGGTGATCCACGTGTACGCGTGCGCATGGTGATGGTGAAATGGAAGCGACGCGTACGCATATGTCACGCGTACGTGTGGTGGGTTATTGAGAGCGTCGACGCGTACGCGTGAGGCACGCATACGCGTGGGTTGACTTGTGCCTCAGGCACAAGTCTGGCACACTTCAGGCACAACTCTCGGGTAAAGGTATGGAGGGTGAAACTTTTGGATCCACGCGTACGCGTGGGTTGGTGCTCTTTTTTTCAAAATTTTTTCAAGTTCTTACACCAAACCAAGCATTCCAAACCTCCAAACAGCTACCAAAACACCATAAAACTTTATTTAAATATACTAGACTACCAACTAAACTCAACAAATTAAACAAAACATGAAATTGAACTAACGTTACCAATATGTACAAGAGAGAAAATGAAAAGATTTTACCATGGTGGGGTGTCTCCCACCTAACACTTTTGTTTATTGTCCTTAAGTTGAACTTATGGGAAGCTACTCCTCAAGGTGGCTTTTGCTTGTACTCATCTTGGAACATCCACCAATGCTTGAGTCTCCAATGAGCTCCATTCTTCAAAATTAATGCCATCAAGCCTTGATGGAGTTCCTCACAAGTTAAGGGCTCCCAAAGGTGATCCTCATGTATGCCGGGATCCCATATCTTATTTCTATACCCGTCTTCAAGTTGATCATCATTATTCCATTTGGGTGCAAGCAAGATAAATTCTCAATAAAGTGATCAAACATCATTTTAGACCCACCTAATTGAGCACTAGTCCAACCATTGCATCTAACCATTGCATCTAACCCTTGATTTGAAACGCCAACCGCGGAACATCCTTCTCTTACACTTCATCCCACAAAGTTCTCTAAGTTGATCATTCATTTCAAGCAAGTCATATTCGAGTGGGATAATAAAGCTAATAGAAATGAATTTCACCAACTCACATGTAGAAGTAGATGACAACCTAGGCAAAGAAGCTCCCAAGGATCTCGGCAAAGCGTATCCCATCCTCCGTTTTCTACGGACCTCCACCTCCTCACAAGATTTCTTAATTTCAATCCTTTATTCATCAATTTTATCTTCTTCACCAAGAAGATTTGACGCTTGATCTTTAATTCCAAGGGAACCCAATTCTTGCTCTATCCCATCCAATTCTTCATATGGGATATGCTTTGGAGGATATGCACTTTCCTCCTCAACATCAACTTCAATCTTGTTGGAGGGATTTTCTATGACCTTAGATTCACATGGAGACTCCGCATCTCCTAAATCTTCAACCATTTCTTCCTTGTCTTCATCAATCATAGGTTCCTCCAATTGTTCCAACACAAAGCAACAATCCTCATTTTTCACCGAAGTTTTCAATATCTCCTTCATGCTATGCTCTTCAAACGATTCTCCACATGTGGCCATGGGAGTTCCTTGAGTGCTCAAGCATTGGGAGGCTAGTCGGTTTATCACCTCATCCAAGGCGGCCAAGGATTCTAGTGCCTCCCTTTGCATTTCTCTTTGTTCTTGAAGTAGCAAAGCGAGAGAATCATCAATTGGAGCTTGGGGTGAATATGAGGGTTCATTATTTTGGAGGAAGGGTGATAAACCCCATTTTTAGGGTTTATCCTGTGCTTAATCTAGTGGATTTTATCCACTATTCCCATACTTATTCATATAATTCGCATGTTTTACATTTTTCTTCCTGATTTTGTGCTTTGATTGAAAACATGCTTCTTTGGCCTTAAATTTGCTAATTATTAATCCTCTCTTATTACCATTCGATGCCTTAATCTGTGTGTTAAGTGATTTCATGGTTTATAGGGCAGGAATGGCTTAGAGGATGGAAAGGAAGCATGCAAAAGTGGAATGAATACAAGAAACTGAAGGAATTGCTAAAGTTGTCCAGCCTGACCCCTTCGCACTCAAACGGTCATAACTTGAGCTACAAAGGTCCAAATGAGGTGGTTCTGGTTGCGTTGGAAAGCTAAAATCTGGGGCTTCGCAACGATATATAATTTGTCATAACTGCCCCAAAGATAGGCGACGCACACGCGTGGATCACGCACATGCGTGACCTGGAAAAAATTCAATCCATGCGTACGCGTGGACGACACGTACGCGTGACAGTGCCGTGTGCTGGACGTATCAGAAATTGCTGGGGGTGATTTTTGGACTGTTTTTGACCCAGTTTTCGCCCCAGAAAACATATATTAGAGGCTACAGAGTGGGGGAATCAGTCCATTCATTCATGAGACACTTTTTCATTCACATAATTTTAGGTTTTAGATGTAGTTTTTAGAGAGAGAGAGGCTCTCTCCTCTCTCTAGGATTTAGGATTCCTAGTTTTATACTTTTGGATTGGATATTTACAGAGTCACTACTTCCGTTGAAGACTTCATCATTCTAGTTTATTTCCTTACTTGTTACTTATTCTTCCATATCCTTAATCCTTATTCAGAGTTATAATTGGATTGCTTTTATGAATTTAATTTTATTATTTATTTAATTACTTCCAATTTTATTCCAATTATCATGTCTTCTTTCTACTCCCTTTTCATGAATGCAGAATTGGCATCCATGTCAGTGGAATAGGCTTTTAATTTAATTTTGGAGTTGATTAATATTTGAGACCCTTGAGTTGGAATACTCATGAGTTAATTGGTAATTGGAAGTTGTTGGCCAGCTCTCTAGTTACTAACGCTAATCCTTCCCAAGGAAGAGGATTAGGACTTGTGAATAGAAATTGGCTTCCAACTTACTTGATTTTCTTTTACTCAGTAAAGGATAACTAAGTAAACAACAACCTATTACTAATTAATCTTGGAAAATCCAACAAAAATAGAACTTTAGATCAATCTTCTCCTAGTCAAGGCTTTTTATTGTTATTAATTTATTTTCTTTGGAATTTTCTCTTCTTATTTCTCAATCCAAAACCCCAATTTATACAACTCATAACCAATAATAAGAACACCTCCCTGCAATTCCTTGAGAGACGACCCGATGTTTAAATACTTCGGTTATTAATTTTATTAGGGGTTTGTTACTTGTGACAACCAAAACTTTTGTACTAAAGGATTTTTGTTGGTTTAGAAGCTATACTTACAACGTGATTATTTTTGTGAAATTATTTACTGGCAAAAGTCCTCTCGTCAAAATGGCGCCGTTGCCGGGAAATTGCAAACGTGTGCCTTATTATTGGTTATTGTAAATATTTGCTTTTTATTAATTTTTGTTTTTATTTTCTCTCACTACTATGAACTCTCACAACTTTGGCTATGAGCCTGGTTACAATTATGTTGCAGGGAGAGGTGATTACAATGAGAACATGCATCAAGGATGGGACAACCAAAGTTGGGAGGAGCCACAAGAATTTGATCAACCCTCTTGGCAACAACCTCCACCAATATACTATGACCAAGAGCCCTTCCAAGAGGCATACCAAGATAACGGCTATAGTGAGCACTCTTTTGATTATCAACAACCACCACCATACACCTATGAACCCCCTCCTCAACATAACTTTGAACCACCATACTCACAAGTCCATTTCCACCATTCACCTCCATATGACCCTGACCCTTATCCACCTTATAAACCATACTTAGAACCACCCCCATTCCAGCACAATTACTCCTAAGAACCACCACCTCAATATACACCATCTCCATATCTTTATCAAGATGAACCAACTTCCTACCATGAACCCTTTCTCCCAACTAATGAACCCTCCTATCCATCCCAACCTCCATTGGATACCAACACTCTTAGAGTTATGCACCAAAGGTAAACATCCATGGAGAAAGCACTCATCGATCTAAACTCTGCTATACAAACTCTTGTCGCCCAAATTGGACAACCGAATACCCTCAACAATCAACCTTCAAGCTCTAGTGCACTTCCTTTTCAACCATATAATGATCTTTCCATCCCATTACCACCCTCCATAGAAGAGCACCCACATCCATCAATCCAAGAGCAACATGATCCCAATGATGCTATTGACATAGAACAAGAGAGAAGGGATCATCTTCGCGAATCCATACTTCATAAGAAGTTAGAGGAGGCCCTAAAGGTGAATGTAAGAGAGACCTTTGCAGATGAAGGAGTAGTTGAAGGGATTTGTCATAGAAAGAAAATCATCAAGGAGGAGTACTATTTTATGCTAAAACAACTGGATGAAGCTGCAATAATTAAAGAGGAAGTGGTTGAGAACTTCAGAGATGCGGAACCTCCATGGAAAGGTCAAGTCATGGAGCCTCCCTCCAAGACGGTTGCATTTGATGTTGAGGAGGGTGTACACCCTCCAAGACATGTCATGGTTGAAGACTTGGAAAAGGTTAATCAAGAGATGGAGATTAAAGAAGAAGAAGTACAAGCTCCCATGCCCTTGGTGAGCAATGAAGAAGAAATTGAAGTGGAAGAAAGCTCCCAAGAGGAAGAGGTTGATATTGAAGAAGCTTGCAAAGAGGTGGAAGTTGTCAAGGAAGAGCTTAAGGGAATGGAGCTTGAAATCACCTTGCCAAAGCTGTTGGAGACCTCTCCCCCAAAGCCATTACCATCTAATACAATATTCAAGTGGATAAAATTCATACCCTTAACTTTTATTTTTCCACTTGAATATGGGCTACTTGAAACGGATGGGCAACTTAAAGCTCTTTGTGGCTTTAAGAGTAAGAGGGAGATGGTTAGATGTAAGAGTTGTCATGCAAGGTTCAATATGGTTGCACGCTCCAAGTTGAAGTGCAAGGATTGGTGTAGAGCTCGATTGAATAGGTCTAGGAAGTTGTTTGGATGCTTCAATGAGAATTCAAATTGCTTGCCACCCGGTTGGAACAATGATGATCAACAAGAAGACAGGTGCAAAAGCATGGTTTGGGACCCCGGAATTCAGTCTAGTAATCAACACTCTTGGGGTCTTCTCACTTGTTTTAACTTGCTTGAAGGCTCTTTGTGCCTAGTTTGGGATCCCAGAGGCTATTGGAATTGCAAACATTGGTGGAGATTCTGGGATGAGTTCAAGCACAAGCCACCATGACAAGGAGCTCACCATATGTCCAACTTAAGGACTTTAACTAAAAGTGCTAGGTGGGAGACAAACCACCATGGTATAATCATTCTTTTTATTCCTAGTTTATTTTATTTTAATTTTATTAGTGTCATTCATAATGTTTGTATTAACATCTACATACTGCATTCTACATTTTGCATAATAAAAAAAGTAGGGGGCAAACCACGCGTGCGCGCAGGCCACGCGTGGGCGTCGATTGTAGTTTCGCTCCCCCATCCAACGAACAAAAAGTTGCGATGGAATCGTGCGGCTGGTGTGCTCTGTGCACAATTTGACCCACGTGCACGCGTCTATGACGTGAGCGCGTCAATTTGCCACAAGGGAAAGCCACGCGTACGCGTCAAGCACGCGCACGCCTGGATAGGGAAATCAGCGTAAATAGCATGTGGGACAGAAAGTTGTGCTGCCCCCACGCTGGAACTGTGCTAGAGACACAAGGTCATCCACGCGTACGCGTCTCTGACGCGTGCACGTTTATTTTGCTTCCAAGACCACCCACGCGTACGCGTGGGCGATGCGTACGCGTCGCATGGCGAATACAGTTCTCACGCGCACGTGTAATGCACGCGCACGCGTCGCGTCCTAATTTTTCATTCCATTCTCCTTTCTTCCTTTTCATTCTTCTTATTGCATTTAACAATTTTTCTCTTTCATGCTTAGTTATTTATGGTTTCTTTTCCATTCTTTTCTTTTTCTTCATGCATTAACTTTTATATTGATGTTGGAGCTTTATTTGAGTCTTATATTATTATACTTGAGCTTGTGGATATCATCAAGGGTGATTTGACAATTAATATTATTTTGGATTTTTACATGCATACCGAGTGTTTGTGAAAAGCCCGTATGGCATTGTGCATTCTTCATTATTCTATCCTTCTACTCTAATGCTTGTTTTTCACAAAACCCTTCTAATATTTTATTAATTAAATATAATTATCAATACAAACGTTATTGTTAGTTTGTTACGACTGATAATACATTTTGGCTTTTAATGCTTGATCTATGCTACTCATGCCTTTGCCAGCATGCCAATAAACATCTTGCATTTAATTGCCTCAATTTATCATGCTATATTTCCATTGATGTCCTAATTTCATGGAGTCGCGACCATGTGTTAACGACATTCTTCTTTACTTTGGCATGATTATCACTCATACTGCCCTCTTCCTTGCTCTATCCCTTTGACTTCATGTCCCTTTCTCTTCTCCCTTTTCAGGATGGCCACCAACAAGAGTAAAGAGCAAGCCTCTACAAAGAGCACCAGCTGAGGAACCACAACCCCACCCACCTGCACAACTTTGCATGCACCGAAGACGGTGTAATTTTTAAGTGTGGGGAGGTCGATACCGACTTCCATCGGTTAGCCATTTCCTATTTCAACACCAATGCTTTATTTTCCTTGTTAATTGTTGCATTTGCATGTTTGTTTGCATATTTGTTGATTTTGTGCATTTAGCTACTACTTTGAAGTAATATTTTCTTTTTCAAGAAACGTTTTATAGCATTTCACTAATTTAAATTAAAATTTTTTTGTGTTACTTGTTTGAAGAAATATTATTTTGGAACATGGTTTAGAGCTCGAACACACAAAACTAGTGAGATTTTGAGCCTATTTGATTGGTTGTATTTTATCAACTAATATTTTATTTTTGATGTGTATTGTTCTCTCTAAAATTGTGATCTTTGTCTTGCTTAATTCTATATTTCTATTATTTGATGTATGCATGCACTTATATGATTGAGGCCTTATTTCACTGAGCTTACATACCCATATGGCCTTACCTTTCATTATCCTTTGCAAACCAATTTGAGCCTATTTTACTCCATTTGTTCTTTTTTTTTAGCACATCATTAACTCTAAGCGGATAACAATAATGTCCTTAATTTGAATCCTAGCTTAGACTAGTGAAAGTATTCATGATTTAAGTGTGGAGAAATTGGGATTGAAAACATTTGGTTTGAGAATTGGGTGTTGTGTATTCTTGTGGAAAATGTGCAAAACAATAGTTGAGCATATATTCTTGCATTCAATGTCTTAATCGTATGCATTGAGAAAAACAAAAGAAAACAAAAAATAAAAAAAAAAGAGAGAGAAAGAAAAGAAAAAGAGCAAATAATAACAAAGGGACAAAATGCCTCCAAGTAAGTAATAATATCAATGCATATGTACTGTACTACATTTGGGATGCATGAATTGTGGTAAACATAGTTAATGGGCAGTTAGATTTTGCATTATAATTACATGGATTGTCTTAAGTTAGGTAGTAAGTTTAGGTTAATTAAGGATTCAGATTTTAGTCCACTTGACCAAATATAATCCTACCTTTACCTTAACCCCATTACAACCTTTAAAAGACCTCTTGATACGTGTATTTGTGCATTAAATTTATGTTAATTGGTAGAAGAAAAGCAAGTCTTAGAAAGCAAGATTAGTAGAGAACCGATAGATCGAACCTTAAACACCTGAGTGATTAGAGTGCATACACTTCCAGTGAGGGTTCGATGCTCGATTCTTTGTTCCCGGCTTTCATGAGCTATTTTCTTCTGCAAGTCTACTTGTACTTTATTTTGTGATTTGAATTAGTGAAATCCAGTTCATATTTGTTCTTGAAGGATTTGTGTACTTTTAACCAAGTAAGTAGAAACATTTTACATGTAGTTGCATTCACAAAGATAGGTTGCATTTCATACTCTCTACCATTCCTCTTCACTCTTTTAGTTCTCTTGAGCTTAGCATGAGGACATGCTAATGTTTAAGTGTGGGGAGGTTGATAAACCCCATTTTTAGGGTTTATCCTGTGCTTAATCTAGTGGATTTTATCCACTATTCTCACACTTATTCATATAATTCGCATGTTTTACATTTTTCTTCCTAATTCTGTGCTTTGATTGAAAACATGCTTCTTTGGCCTTAAATTTGCTAATTATTAATCCTCTCTTATTATCATTTGATGCCTTGATCTTTGTGTTAAGTGATTTCAGGGTTTATAGAGCAGGAATGGCTTAGAGGATGGAACGGGAGCATGCAAAAGTGGAAGGAATACAAGAAACTGAAGGAACTACTAAAGCTGTCCAGCCTGACCCTTTCGCACTCAAACGGTCATAACTTGAGCTACAAAGATCCAAATGAGACGGTTCTAATTACGTTGGAAAGTTAACATCCGGGGCTTTGCAACGATATATAATTTGTCAAAGTTGTCCCGAAGATAAGTGACGCGCATGCGTGGATCACGTGCACGCATGACTTGGAGAAAATTCAATCCACACGTACGCGTGGACGACGCGTACGCATGATAGTGCCACCTGCTGGACATATCAAAAATTACTGGGGGCGATTTTTGGGCTATTTTTGATCCAATTTTCGGCCCAGAAAACACAGATTAGAGGATACAGAGTGGGAGAATCAGTCCATTCATTCATGAGACACTTTTTCATTCACATAATTTTAGGTTTTAGATGTAGTTTTTACATAGAGAGGATCTCTCCTCTCTCTAGGATTTAGGATTCCTAGTTTTATGCTTTTGGATTGGATATTTACAAAGTCACTACTTCCATTGAAGACTTCATCATTCTAGTTTGTTTCCTTACTTGTTACTTATTCTTCCATATCCTTAATCCTTGTTCAGAGTTACAATTGGATTGCTTTTATGAATTTAATTTTATTATTTATTTAATTGCTTCCAATTTTATTCCAATTATCATGTCTTCTTTCTACTCCCTTTTCATGAATGCGGAATTGGCATCCATGTCAATGGAGTAGGCTTTTAATTTGACTTTGGAGTTGATTAATATTTGAGACCCTTGAGTTGGAATACTCAAGAGTTAATTGGTAATTGGAAGTTTTTGGCCAGCTCTCTAGTTACTAACGCTAATCCTTCCCAAGGGAGAGGATTAGGACTTGTGAATAGAAATTGGCCTCCAACTTACTTGACTTTCTTTTACTCAATAAAGTATAACTAAGTAGAACAACAACCTATTACTAATTAATCTTGGGAAATCCAACATGGATAGAACTTCAGATCAATCTTCTCCTAGTCAAGGCTTTTTATTGTTATTAATTTATTTTCTTTGGAATTTTCTGTTCTTATTTCTCAATCCAAAACCCCAATTTACACAACTCATAACCAATAATAAGAACACCTCCTTGCAATTCCTTGAGAGATGACCCAAGGTTTAAATACTTTGGTTATCAATTTTATTAGGGGTTTATTACTTGTGACAACTAAAACTTTTGTACGAAAGGATTTTTGTTGGTTTAGAAGCTATACTTTTAACGAAAATTTATTTGTAAAATTCTAGACCACGCAAGAATCCGTTCGTCAAAGGGGTCATAATAGGAAGGTGGTTCTTCTTGGTAGGGTTGTGGCGGTTCAACACTCTCCAATTTTTTCACTTGTTGCACAACACACGCCATGCTTGCTTGAAGCCGGTACATTGTTTCCTTGAGGCGATCTCTTGATTCTTTTTCCACATTGCAAGCATGAGTAAGATCATATTGCTTTTGGATCATTGGACATGAATATTCTTCCATGGTAGGTTGTGGTTGAAAGTAAAATTCATCTTGTGGGTGAAAATTTGCATACATTGGAGGTGGTTCATCTTGGTAACAATATACAGGAGGTGGTTCTTGAAAGTGTTGAGGTTGGAATGGTGGTGGTTCTATATGTGGTTCATATGGCTCATATGGTTGTTGGTATGGTGGGTAGAGATTAGGGTCATAGGAAGGGATTTGGTAAGAAGGAGCTTGTGAGTATGGTTTAGGGTTTGTTGTGGAGGGGGTTCATAGGCATATGATGCTGGTTGTTGATAGTCACAAGGGAATTCACCATAGCCATTGAATTGACATGCATTAGGATGGGAATTATACCTATAGGAAACCGGAGGTTGTTGCCACGAAGAGTGATCAAGTCCTTGAGACTCCTTCCATCTTTGATTGTTTCATCCTTGATGCATGTTGTCATTGAGATTACCATTTCCTACAACATAATTGTAATCACACTCATAGCCAAAAGGATGAGAATTCATAGTAGAGAAACAAAAAAAAGCACAAAACAAGAAGATAAAATCTACTACCAACTCAAACAAGCAAATCAACAAAAGAGCAAATTATTCACACATATTAACATATATACAATAACCAATAACAAGCGCAAATTTGTAATTCCTCGGCAACGGCGCCATTTTGATGAACGAAAAATTGACGGCTTAGAATTTAACAATAAAGTCTCGTTGCAAGTATAGTTTCTAAACCAACAAAGAATCTTCTCATACAAGAATTTGGTTGTCACAAGTAACAAACCCAATAAAAATAATAACCGAAGTATTCAAACCTCGGGTTGTCTCTCAAAGGAATTGCAGGGAAGTGTTCTTATTATTGTTTAGGAAGTATATTTTGGGGTTTTTGAATTAAGAGACAAGGAATGTAAATGGCAAAGGAAATCAACTAACAATTAAGAAAGCTCTTGGCTAGGAACGAGAACTAAAAGTCCTATCCTCATTATCCTCCTCAATTGTGACATCAATTGTCCATTGCTCCCACTTAGTCAACCTCTAACTATGAAGAAAAGTCAAATGAATAAATCAATTTGATTCCTCAAGTCCTAGTCAACTCCTAAGGAAAGACTAGCTTTAGTGGAATTCAAATTAACTAGCAACTTTCAATTATCAATTAACAAAAGATTTGATAACTCAAGAGTCACTAATTACTCACCCTAAGCCAAGAGAAGGAAAACCTAACTCATAACTAGAAGAAACATTTCATCAAACACATAAAAGGCAATAAAAGCAAACATCATAAATTGCAAGGATTAATTGTAGTTTAATCAAGACAAGAGATCAACAATAGAAAACTAAAGCAATCATTAAAAGATATGAAAACAATAAATTGCATTGAAAGAAAATGTAGATCTAAGAATTCATAAACTACAACTAACAATACAAAAGATAAAAAAGGAAAATCAAAGCAAAAGAGAAGAAGTAGAAGAAGTAGATCTAGATCTAAACCTAATCCTAAATCTAGAGAGAAGAGAGATCTTCTCTCTCTAGAAACTAACTAAAGCATGTTAAAACTAAACTATATGTTAATTGGTCTCTAACTCCTTCAGTCCTTGGGTTTAATAGCATCAAAAATGAGTTGGATTTGGGCTTGGCAAGCGCAGAATTCGCCCCCAGCGTTTTCACTTTAATGAAATCACGTGTGAACATCAACGCGTACGCGTGGGTCATGCGTACACGTCGCTTGGCAATTTTCCATCCAGGCGTATGCGTCATGTATGCGTATGCGTCGCCATGCAACTTCAAATTCACGCGTGCGCGTCTGCTGCACGTGCGCATCTATCTCAGCATCCCAAATCCTTGTTTCTTCATGGATTCTCTACTTTGCATGATTTTCTCTTCACTTCTTCCATTCAATACTCGCCTTATGAACTTGAGATTACTCAACAAACACATCAAGGCATCGAATGAAATTAAGGTGACTCAAAATCACCATTTTAAGGGCGTAAAAAGCATGTTTTCACACTTAAGTACAAATAAAGGAGAATAAAAAAATCCATGCTATTTCATTGGATAAATGTGAGAAAAGGTGATAAAATCTACCCAAATTAAGCACATGATGTACCATGAAATAGTGGTGCATCATCCTCCACGGCATGGGAGCTATACGTGGATGGATCCTCCAATAAAGTCGAAAGCGGTGCAGGCATAATACTAGTCAACCAAGAGGGAACTCAAGTGGAAGTCTCCCTCAAATTTGAATTTCCAGCTTCTAACAATCAGGCAGAATATGAAGCCTTGATTGCAGGATTAAAACTGACAGAAGAAGTCGGCGCGACCAAAGTAGTCGTGTTCAGCGATTCTCAGGTGGTGACCTCCCAAATAAATGGAGAGTATCAGGCTAAAGATCCCAAAATGAAGAGGTACTTAGACAAAACCTTAGAGAATCTTAGGCATTTTGCAGAGACCGAGGTCAAACACATAACTCAGGATCTCAACAGCAGAGCAGATGCCCTCTCCAAGCTAGCTAGTACCAAGCCAAGGGAAAATAATAGAAGCCTGATCCAAGAAACTCTTCAAGAACCCTTTGTCGCAAAAATAGAGGGCAGACAAGACGTCTTTAAAGTATCTGGATTGGACCTCGGGTGGATGAACCCACTAATCGAATATATGAAATTCGACATCCTACCCGAAGAGGAAAAAAAGGCCAAGAAGATCCGGAAGGAAGCACAAAACTACACTTTGGTAAAAAGTATCCTCTATAAAAGAGGGATATCTACACTATTGTTAAAGTGCGTCCCGACCTCAAGGACAACAGAAGTCTTAGAAGAGGTCCATAATGGTATCTGTGGGAACCATCTCGGAACAAGGTTCCTGGCTAGAAAAGTCATACGAGTCGGGTTCTACTGGCTGACCTTGCAGAAAGATGCCAATGAATTCGTAAAGAAGTGTCAACCATGTCAAATGCATGTAAACTTCCACGTCGCTCCCCCCGAAGGGCTCATCAGCATAACTTCTCCATAGCCTTTTGCAAAATGGGGATTAGATCTATTAGGACCCTTTCTCCAAGCACCTGGACAAGTCAAATATCTAATAGTGGGAGTAGACTACTTCACGAAATGGATAGAAGCAGAATCATTAGCCACCATCACAGCCCAAAGAAGTCGAAAATTCCTCTAAAAGAACATTATCACAAGGTATGGGGTACCTCACTCCATTACCACTGATAATGGCACTCAGTTCATCGACTCTACCTTCAGGAACCTAGTAGCCAGTATGAAGATCAAGTATCAGTTCACCTCGGTAGAATATCCACAAGCTAATAAACAAGCCGAGGCAGCCAACAAAGTTATACTGGTAGGGTTGACGAAAAGGTTGCAAGATGCAAAGGGAGCGTGGGCTGAGGAGCTCCCTCAAGTACTATGGGCTTATCGAACCATACCTCAATCTGCCACAGGAGAAACACCCTTCTGACTTGCTTATGGCGTAGAAGCCATGATACCAATTGAAATCAATGAGCAAAGTCCAAGGGTAAGCCTCTACAACGAGGTTGGCAACATACAGGGGTACAAAGAAGAACTCGAGCTACTCCTCGAAGTTTGAGAACAAGCCCAGATAAGAGAAGCAACGCTAAAGCAAAGGATGATGAATAGATACAACAAGAAAGTCATTCGAAGAAGTTTCACTCCAGACGACTTGGTCTTGATCAGAAACGAGATTGGAGTTAACAAGTCGGGGAGGGAAAGCTTGCTGCTAACTAAAAAGGGCAATACAAAATTAATAAGGTCCTAAGAAAAGGCTACTACAAAGTGACCGACTTAAACGGCACCGAACTACCTAGGTCGTGGCATGCTTGTAACATGCAAAAGTACTATAGTTAAAAGCGAACTCCACTCCCTGATGTACTCTTTTTTCTGACTTCACGATTTTTTTCTAAAAAGAAGGGTTTTTCTTAAGGGGGTATTAACAAGGCATCAAAGTGGAGGCGAAGAGGCAACAATTTTCAACCCCTTAGTAGCAAAAAGTACCTTTTGCCTAATAAATAAAGATCTTTTCCTACGTCTCTTTGTAAATTCCATTAAGTTATCACCATTTTTTCTATGAAACACACCAATTTAAGCACGACAAAACGTGAAAATTCCATACCCGACCTATGTGGTTGGCAGGATAACACGACGAGGTACAAGTCGGTGTAAAGAGGTTATAAAAGCAAATCATGTAACTCGGGAATATTAAGACCAGAAAGTCGGAAAAGCCGAGAAAAATTAAATGCATCGCGAAAATAGCCTATGTTACGAACAATTCAAATGAGAAATTTGAATTTATGAGGAATACGAAAAAGAGATAAAGGAAATCAAATAGGAAGACAGAAGCTATTTTCAAGACTTTTGAAAAATAAAACGCAACTTGCGAAGATAGAAGATTCTTCCAAAAAGATCAAAAGGATTTTCTCTATAAAAAGCCTAAGGAAAAATCACGATGAAAAGCATGCACACACCAGATATCTTAAACCCTTATCCAAAAAAGGGTCATTTTTGATAAAGCAAAAAAAAAAATTTTTTTTGTTTGCGGCCATAAAAGGCCAGAAAGAATTACCAACAAACCCCCAAAAAACAAATAAAATTGTTCAAAAAAGGGGCCCACAAGCCAGGCCCCAAATAGGTCAACTCAAACAAAAGAAAAATTAAAAGCCACCATAATTTGGATCAGCGGCAGGAGAGGACGGAGAAGTCTCTTCAGCAGCAGAAGCAGGCACCCCAGAAGAACTCGGTAGGTCTCCATCTGGCCGCTCCTCATGAGGAGGAGATTCTACTATTCCCTGCCTGCGAGTCTTCAGGTCGGAGTCAGTCTCAGGTCGGGAAGGAGAGACAATTGCCCCATCAACAACTATCTTATCAGGATCGAGAGGAGAAAACTCCAAACCAGGAGCGATAACTCCGACCTGCTCCTTAAAGATCCTCCAGACCTCCTCCGTGCTCTCAGCCACGGAGTCCTCTAAATCCTGATAAGCCTCCCAACCTTTGGTCAGCTCCTTTTTCAGGTCAAGATTCTCCCCAAAGAGCCTGACATAATTCTGCTCCGCCTTCTCCTTAAGGCCCTCTGCCATGGCACACTGGCCCATCAACCTCTTCTCCCTCTCCTGGGGATGGTTCCTCTCCTCCCTCAGATCGGCGACCTCTTCCTTCAGCCTCTTCTCTTCCTCTTGATAAAGGAAGATCCTCCCCTCCAACTCCTCAACCTTTTGGGTAGAACCCAGAGAGCTAAGGGAAGTCTTTTCCAATATATCAAGAAGTTTTGTTCACACTCCAGCCGCCCGAACACTCCCCTGAACCATAATATTAAGATGGTTTTGAACGGAAACATCATCCATATCAATTTGAGTATGGGAAAAGATGTGATTCCGAACGAATTTGGGACCATCAAAGTTAAAACCTCCAGAAGAAGAGCCAGAAGTCTTGTGCTTCTTCTTCTCGGGTTCAGGAGAAGATCGGGCCGGGGGATGGGAGGAGGAAGAGAAGAAGCAGAAGAAGAGGATACCAAAATAGGACGAGAAGAGGTCCCCAAATCACGAGGGGGAGGAGGAGGAGGAGGAGGAGTGCCAGCAGCCCTGGCAGCATCGATTCGAGCCCGAGACCTCCTCTTAGCATCCTGGACCTTCAATTAGGAGGAGCTAGAACCTTTCTTCACCATTTCCAGAAAAGGAGAAAAACAAAGAATTATTTTACAAATCGGAAGAAGTCGGAAATAGCAAATCGGAGGCTTACAAGTCGGAAATTATCTGAATCAACAAAAAAACTACCTAATTGGGTCCGCACAAAACTCGAAGACCCTTGAAGAAATTTTTTGGTATCTAGATTAGGGGCCCTTCCCCAAACTTCTCGGAAGAACCCCACAGCAACCTCCTTAACCTCATCTAAGTCATCCAAATCATACTTCTCCACAGGAGAAGCCTCTAACCAGTATAGAGGAAAGCGGGGAGAAGAACTTTCGTCCAGGAAAAAGGGATGGTGATCCTCTATGGCTTAAAATTTAAAGAAAAAGTTTTTGAAGTCATGAAAAGATTCATCAAAAATGGAGAAAACTTTCCGACCTTGAATGGCCCGGAAAGAAATCCATTGTTGCTTATTATTTTGCCCACTGAAAGGCTTGGTCATATGAAAGAGATAGAAAAAGATCTTCAAAGAGGTCAGGAAGTCCAGCTCTCGACTAACAAGCTGGCAAATTTTCATAAAACCCCAAGAATTGAGGTGGAATTGAGTAGGAGCAACTTGGCAATGGTTCAAAACCTCTATCTCAAAGTCTAAAAAAGGCAAAAAAAAACCCTAGACGGGTGAAAAGACTCTCATACATAAAAAAATGAGGGTCAGCATCGATAGCCCTCCCAAAACAAACCCGATCTTCGGGACCCGGGACCAACAACTCGTACTTAGGCTCATCCTCCTCTAAAAGGCAAATCATATTATGAACGCGAAGTTCGGAAAGATAGTTAGTATCCACTAGGGGTTCTTCCCCAAGAATAGTAACATCCACCCATTGCGAAAGAGACTCGAGAGAAGACATCTTTTGCAGTAAAAAGAAGTAGGTAAAAAGACAATGAGACCTACAAAGAAAAACGAAAAGGAGATCAAACACGGGATCCCTAAAGGATCAAAGCAAGCCCCGCAAATAAAACAGAATCACTAGGCATACAGACTTACTATGAACACGCCAAAACTCCTCTAAAAATACAAAGTAAAGCATTCAATAATAAAGAGGAGAAAGAAAAAGGCTAACCTTTATATATGGAGGTAAAAGCGAGTAGGAACAGCAGCGAAGCACTCCACGGAGGAAGGGAAAAAGCTTTCCCTTTGAGGAAATGAGGATTTTGAGTAAGAGATTTCAGAAAACGAAAGAAACAGAAGAAAGAGAGGGAAAGGTATTAATAGATACGCCAGGGACAAAACAGTAAAACGAGGCTATCACTAAAGATATGCGCCGTTACCAATGTAACTATTCCCCACGTGTAAATACGAAACCCCTAACGGACGCAACGTTTGATTAGACGCGACTGTTGGAAATTTTTAAATTACGTCGGTTCCCAATTCACGTCGGCTACAAGTCTGAGTTCAAATACTCGAATCCAACTCATAATTAAAAAAAGATCGGACTCAAGTAGGAGCACTGTTCATACCCTGGCCCAACATTTAGGCGCAGGTCCAAATGAGTCAAAAAGGCCTAATCCAAAGATTGGCCTTCGCTACTCACAGACCTCCTCAGAAGTGGTCGGTTCGACACGCACTCCTCTTTAAAGAAATCAGGATCGAAGATTAGTTGGCAGATAATCCTTATTCAAATAAGTAACTGCCTCGAAAATCTCTCAACCCACTTCCAAGAGTCATATCTCAACTTTCCTAAGATAAAGGGACGGTTATCCACCTGAAAAGGTGGAACTACTCCAACGGTAGTTATTGCTTCACCACTATAAATACCCTGATACCTCTCAGGTATCTCTAAGTTCCAATACTCTATAAACCTGTAAAACCCTTTACTGACTTAGGCATCGAAATGTTCTTGCAGGTACCACCCCCCATTCTTTTATACATACAAGTCGGATGGCAACTCCCTGATGCGAATCAAGTCAGAGACCTCCTCCAACAGACGATTGGACCAACCTTACCAGTCCAGTCCATTAATCTCCGGTTACCCATCGTAACACTATTGTTGCTATTAGGCGTGATGAGCATCTTGAAGACAAGGCTAACCTTGCCTTCAATGTTAATAGTATTATGGCAAATTCACGTACCTCATCTCCAACCTTTGGTGAAATTCATCATGACTCATTTAATTTGTAAAAGGAACGTGTAAAGTCATTAAACTCTTCTAAACCTACTTTGAAGAAGTTACTGTTATGCCGTAATATTAAATATATTACCGAAAACTTAGGAGATTCAACTTGATAAGCAAAGAGAAATTTATTTCACTGGATCTTAGATGTAAGAATACTTTGCCCTTAATATTATTATCAACCAAATCAAAAGGAAAAGTCGCAAGATAAGATCACTGCAGCCAAAACTGAAGGAACAAAACAAACACTACCATGAGATGGACGTTAAGTTGCTAAAGGTCAAGCAGTCACAATATAAAATTTCAAAGCAAAACTTTTCTTTTTGCGTTTTGGATGGGGTACAGATCTTAGGGCAAAGCTAATCATCGTAATTACAGTTGAAGTTGACAGAACTGCATTGCAAGTCCAATGCATGCGTTAACAGCTTAATACAGATTTACAACGGACTATGTTTTTCTCATTACTACATTTCTGAAATATTGGTCCTAAACTCAACTGCACATTCTCTATTATCACATCCACCACAAAAAAAGGGGGGAAGAACAAGAAAACAGAAAAGTAAAAACCTGTGTTGGGCGAATATTAGTGCCCTCTATCAAGTTGATATAACTTAGAAAACGGCGAAACAATGATAGCAAGATCAACCCCCCACCCCAGACCCTCTGGCAGGAACCATGAAAATGAGGTGGTTGGTAAAATTAGGCGAGACGGAAAAGAAAACGAGAATTATCGCTGGTGAATGTTACACAAAAGCAACAATTACTATGCTCAAAGCCTGTAATAGCCAACCAAAGCATAGGAGCAGATCCAAGTTGCAGTATTAATGTCTTCCACATCTCAGCGACACTGTACAGAATCTCTGCATGTTGTCAACGGAATGCAAAATAAGAACTTACCCCCTTGTAGAAAACCTTTCTTTTCTTCTGGCTCATAGCTTTGGCGTACGCTCAGTAACCACTTAGCCACCAGCATATCCATAGGTCAGACAACATGAACAATAAGCCTTCCACAATACGGTTCTGAAAGCCTAAGATCCGTTGACAGCCATCTCTGGTGAGGATTTTGGTGAAACCAATGGATGTTCCTCAGTACCCAACTGGCCATTCTCCAGGGTGCCAGGTAACCTTTCAGAAACATTTCTTGAGGCAGCAGTTTCTCTATCTAAATGGTTCTCTTCATTTGTTGTATTGCTAATCTCAGAACAGGTTCCAGAAACACTTGGCCCCTTTTCTTGATTGCCTTCCCCTGGGCTCTCCCTCCCATCATTTGGCCAAGGGCCTGTATGAATGTTCATTGCAGTTCTCTTAACAGGTAGCACAGCCTGGCTCAATGTTGAACACAACGCAGCAAAAACACTATCTTTTGATTTTGAGTTCTTAGACAGTTTCTGCTTCTTCACTGACTCAGGCTCCTTATCCTTTGAAGGCAATTTCCTTTTCAGCCTGAGAGACTCCATTGTCCCTTCATCCTCTTCAGAAGTCTCCAGTTGCTTCCTTTGTGGCGGCCTGTAATCCTCATCATCCTCGTCATCATCATAATCGACCAGTGCACCAGACCTTGGACTGAAAATCAAGAAAAAGGCATCATCACTTTACAGATGATGATTGAGAGAACTGGACTAGGAGAACTCTAACATAAGCCAGCATACCTCTGTGAGTAGCCTGCAGCAACTCCATTGGACAAAACAGGTTTTTGCTGCTGCGCTTTCTGATTTCGCGAAATGGATGCAGATGAATCCTCTTCATCACTGAATAAACCACCAAAAATCAAGACACACCATGCTATTTGTATAAAACCAACTATAATATTCATGAAAGAATATACATACCTGTCTTCATTAAAGTACTCTTCCTCTTCTTTCTCCAAACAACGCTCATCAGTTCGTCTTCGAAGGTCAGTCACATTAGATGTACTTTTTGTACCACCATTATCTACACACTGCAGGCAAGCATGTAAGCTCAAGAGTCAAGACCATGTGCTTGATAAGAGTTGGGTAAACACAAGGAATATACCTGCTCATACTTTACTTTCAGCGAGCGAATGGATACCAAATACTCAAATTTCATCAACCGGTCCCAGAAGGATTCAATTATATATTTCAGCAACAATGTTAGATTCTCCTGCATTAAATGTAATCAGCACAAAATCATGCTAGGCACTTAAGATCCACAATGACTACATAATAAAGGAGAGCTACCTTGCGAATATACTCAAAAAGTTCAAGAACTGCAGAGTTAAGCAGATTGTAGCGATTTCCATTGGCAACAAAGGCATCTACAATTGGTTTGAGAAGATTATTTCTAACAAAATGGATAATCAGATGCTCATCCTGCAGGCAAACCCACAAACTATTAGTTGCACTACATATGAGGACCAAGCCACCAACAGTCTGAAGGGAAATAAGAATTATATAGAGGGGTAAAAGAAATGAAATCACAATGATATTAACCAGCTTCACAGAATAAAAAAAAGTCATCCAGCTCAAACAAACTTTGAATGTGAATCTTAGAACAAGCAATCTTATAAAACGATTATGGACAACATCTACACTAGAAGCTATAACATAAGCAACTTAAAGTAATAACTAAGTCTACCAATATGCCCCGAAGTTATACAAACTACTGTGGTTATATAACTGTTACTCTTCTTGTCCTCAAAGGTGAGAAGTATAAAAAATAAATATCAAATAATCTACACCTGTTTTAGGCAGGCAACAAGAATAAGGATGCTCGCTCTATAACAGCTAAGATTAACTCATATTCAACAGGTTCTCTTACCTGTTTACTTTCCAAATATAGTATATCGCATACATCTAATTTAATTATACATGCATACAAAAACATAACAGGTAGAATTAATTGTGCTTGCTAGTTTTGTTGATGTTAGACCAACTTGATTGGACTTGGTTAATAAGAACACTTGGATGTATAGCATTATTCAGATTGGCATGCTTTGTTACATAGCTCAATCACTTGGACCTACATTTTCTCTTTTGCTTTATTCCTGTGCAGATATTTATTGTCTCTCTTTCCTTTTTCTATTTGTAAATTCCTTTTTCCTCCAGACAATAGAATAGCAAATAGTTAACCATAATTGATGCTTCTGAGAGATGTAAGATGTGATACAGCTTTTATTTGAATTCCCCACTCAATAAGGTAAAGGACATACAGTGGCAATGGAAAAAATAAACTGTCATCAAACTCAAACCATTCTGAAACTACACTCAGAACCAGTCAACATTGCCTAAAGGGACAAACAAACTGTTTAAAACTATACTCACAATTCCAACAACCAAATTGCCAGAGAAAACAAGATGCAACCATGGAACATGAAGAATGTGTTTTTCTTAAAAAGAAAAAAAGAAAGTCAAGTCCAACCAGAGAAATCAGCTTAACTAACTCCGTGCAAAGAACACTAAATTATCTAGTCTAAAAAAATTGAAAAAATATCACAAACCTCTACCAGGATTATTACCTAAATTTTGAATCCATGTATCTACAAAAAGCCCAATATAATTTGTATATTGGTTTTTCAAATTTCTATATAATTATAGAACAAAGAACATCACTATATATCAGTATTATCAGGGAGTGCATAAAATTATTTCTGAGCCTTGTCTGACTTGGTTTAGATGTGTGTGTGTGTGAAAGAGAGATTTCTATTTATCCTCAACCTTTTATCCAGTTTCTTTTGATATAGACTCGCCAGTTCTGGCCTGTTCCCACGAATCTTTGATGCTCAAATTATTCGATTCGAAAAGCTAAAAACAAAATACTTGTATCCTAAAACATGATCAAGCATAAATATAGACTCTGATTTCTATGATACAAAACTAAAGTGTCAAAATAAATATAGACTCTGATTTCTAACACCCTGACCACCAGAGGCAATCACTTTTATCGTGACAAACCCCCCATAACCCATTCCACAATGGTAGCTTCTGTTTATAAAACCATGTCATTGAAACTACTTAACAGCCTTCTGTGTACCCCAACACAACTAGAATTTCTCACTCAAATTATATACCAAATTACAGCGCCATACAAAAGCCAAAACTTACATGGCGGGAGAGAATAGTACGAACAAACCGGACAGCACCAACAACCAAGTATTTTTCTCTTCTCCGTGTCAGTAACAAAATTTTATCAATCACATTATTAGGAAGAAAGTTGCACCTGCAAACAGGAAAGAGTTATCCATATTGGCATTTACAAAAGCAGCACCAAATAAGTGAATTTAATTACTCTACGGATACAAGAAATTACTTTATCCTGTATGGATGGTGCAAGACGCAAAAGCATAATAAGTCACATATGTTTGCTAGTATCTCTGGCTTCGTCACACTCTGCAACTGAACTCTTTGAGCAGGACCTACAGATTTGCTACTTGCACGGGCAACATTTTCTGGAGGACATGATGCTGTTATCACTTCAATCAGTTGACCCAAATGCTTCTCAAAGAATATGTCAATTATAGTGTCCCTCTGAGCAAGTCAAACAAAAAGGTTAACATTGAGCAAGTCAATGAATAACTATCTAATAAATCTACAATAAATCTTCCAACTTTATGAAACACTAACTCGAGTTTCAAACAAGTCAGAAGATAGGACATAATCAACATGCAAAATTTACACTTGCACAAATAAATTCAGTCTCTCATTTGTGCTGACTCCAAGATTCAAAGTAAAATCACATCCATACTGAAATTCAGCTAACAAGCTTATGCAACAAATCAATGTGGCCAAGAAAAAATTAGTATTAATGCATGGTTAATTTGACCAAACAGAGAAGGATAGCAGGAAACAAACCTGTGCTCCAGACAACGTGCACGAGTCCAACAAACTCCGAATGATTTCAAGAAACTGGCAGTGCATCTCATCTCCAAAATCTGTTATCATTCCTCTAACCTGTCAAAAAAAAAAAAAAAAGGAGTCAGCTAATACCTTTTTCTTATGGACGTTTCCATATTTTAAAGGGAAATACATTAACAGGTCCAACCGCTATTCCAATATCCCTCTTGTTTCATAACAAAGTCTCTGGTGTAATTGTGTAAAGAACATAATCTTTCTAAAGAATTTCCATCTCAGATATCTTAAAGATACCAGAGAACTCAACTTTGTTGATAGTTGTTTTCTTGTTTCTTCTTGTCCTTGAAGAGATGCTCTCTTACTGCCCTAAATATAACTATTCCTCTTCCCTTTATCTAAACAGAATAATTCTTTTATCCCAAAAACAAAAACATATATTATCCAACTAGAGTGTTTACTATATATATATATATATATATATATATATATATATATATATATCATTACCTATGTTATACAAAAGCTCTTCATGAAAGTCCAAAACATAAATAATAGAGACTCAGACAACAAATTCATAAATGAAATAATGCACTAACATGGTTGTTTGACTTTGGCTGTTTCTTTAAAGATGCATGCCATTTAGAGGGTAAAAATCAGTTGTCCACTTGCATACAATACTTACCAACAGTCCAAGTAGTGTCATTCCTTCTTGCCTCACAACATAGGAACGCAGAAGATTAGGATCCTGATTCAAGAATAGAATGAGGATATCTGTTCTGCAAGCATGATAAATATTTCCCCTCAGAAACTAATCCAAAAAAATGTAAAAACAGACCAGTAAAAACTGAAACTTTTATACATAAGGCCAATATAGCATCAGTACCCAGTAAGCACAAACTTCTTGTCTTGACATTGCAGGACATCAGTGATAATATCAAAGATGCCTTCATTCATCAGATCCCTACAAATAATGAAATTAAATTAAAAAATCAATATATTTTACCAAGATATTAAGATTCCGAAAACAGAATAAAGAGCAAAACAAAAATTGAAAGATAATCGGGAAACAGAGAAGTTGCAAGAACTTCCTAATGCAAATTGCATTAACTGTATATCAAAAGTTTCTTCTGGAAGTTTCTTAGTCATGAAAAACTTGCCATGCATACAGTTGTGAAAAGGCCAGACCCAAGCTATCAAATCTTTTCTAAACAAACATGATCATAACTTACAGGTTGAAAACCATGGTGTATGAAAGATAACTATTTCAGGTCTCCACCATTAAATAGTACCAAAACAAGCAGCACCAGCTCAAGATGTTCATTCATTATTTTTTCTATACGAAGATGCTACTTCAGATTACATCTTAAGAAAATCAACAGAAAATTTTGGAGGTAATCTATGTAGGTAGTACCAAACTCAGAGTAAACAATTTGGAAGAATGCAAGAAACAATAGCTTCTAAAAATTGGATAAGGAAAACAAACCCAGAACAGGCTGTGCAAAATCCATCACAGATGTAACATACCTAAAAAGTCGAAGCTGCTGAACCATTGGTAGGCTCTTGCTTAAACTGCAAAACTCATACAAGAAATAAACCTGTCCATCCCATAGACAGAAATTAAATTGAAAAAAAAAAAGAAAAAAGAAACGAATAAGTAACATGGTCAATCACTCAATCATGAGAATAAAAAGAAAAAAATAATTCAATTATGCAAGACAGGAAACACTCCAAGCAAGCAATATATAATAAAGGCCAAACAGGCATGATTATTCATCTAGAAAGACAAGGAATAACTAATCCAGTTCTAAAAACAATATGCTAGTTAACAATTCTTGCCATGTCATTCCCTATAATGCAACTAACTAAAGGTGATTGATGTTCCTTTTTCTCTTCAGGAAAGATAAAAGTAAAACCATGAAGGAGGAAAATATTTCACTATTTAATTGTGTTTAACGTGTAGAATTGGAATAAGGAAGCATTCCCTTGTAATACTTCTAATATAACTTCTGCACCTTCAAGTTAAGGCAAAATGAAACATGAAATGAACCATTGTACAGTCTTTCAAATTTCCAATTAAAGACATTTAAAATTAGAAGAGTGCATCTAAAACACATTCCATCCATAATTTTATTGCCTTCACAGGATGGCAAATGTAATACCATGAACCAGATTGAAACTGGAGTGTATTTAAACTTCAACCAAATTGGGCTGACTTTAGATCTAAAGCACATTCAGTCTTATGAAGTTAAATACTAAATGAAAATACAAGTGCCTTGAAACAAATCAACTGATTCTACAGGAGGAAAAAAAATGACACTAAAATTCTGTTTCTTCTTTAAGTAATATTTCATCAAATGTGCAGAATAATAACCTAAATAAATTGTACAGAACAGAGACTATTTATTAGCATAACCTGACACTGGAATTCTGTTTCTTCTTTAAGTAAATTTTCATCAAATGTGACTGCACATATATAATAAGGTAATTACCAGGAGGGGAAATTGTTAAGTTATGAAATAACAATGTCATACTGGACATAGTACAGTATCACAGCCAAGGCTAAAAGAAAAATGAAACAATATCATCAACAGACTTACCAAATTTTTCTTTGATTCAGAAGAAGTGGTGGGGGATTTTAACCTAGCAAATAACTCCTGGATAAATGTACTGTCATCCTTCAATACAGAAACAACCTAGGAAATAACAGAGAAATAAAAATAACGATACTAATCAACATATCAAAGTAGAAGTTACTTTTTGTGTGTCTGTTGTTTTTTTTTTTTTTTTTGGGGGGGGATAGAAAGTCAAATCTTACAAAGGCATTGTTTGCATATATCATAGAGTTCAGATTTGCAACAGTAGCCTCATCCAATACTCTAGCCAAAACAACATCCTGAAAGCACTAAAAAGCTCAGAGTCTCATTTCAAAAAGAGGGAGCAAAAAATTAAATGGCTTGTACGAAGTGAAACCTTCAAAAGACCAACTCTATATGTCTGATGTATCTTTGACAACACAGTACGATCCTTTATTGGTACGGCCTATAAAAGAAAATTGTTGCACATTATTATTAAGAGGGATATTTATTTGCATTGCTACAAGACTGCATACAGCCTGGCTCCTATACAGCATAGAACAAATAATCAGGTCCAAAACATATACCTCCTTAAAAATAACATGCTCCTTTAAGAATTTACGATGATGCTGAATATGAGGAGCTTCTGGATCATCTGAAATAAATAAGAAATGAAAAACTCAAGATCATAAACCACTTTTTAGTTTATGCATATAAAAGGAGAAAATAAAACCACAAAGTATAATTGATTGGGAGGAGAAAAAAGCAATTCATTGGGAGGAGAAAAATCACACACACACAGAGGATAAAGTGGCTGAATGCAAAATACAAAATTTCACATAATTAAGTATAATACAAATTTAGGATGAACTTACACTCAAGAGAACCAATAATGTCCATTATAAATTCATCACTGAATATTCTCTCGAAAATTTGTGTACTGTTAAGCAATACTGCAAAGCATCACAAAACCTCAAAATGAAGAATAAAGCCAATGAAATCAATGGGATTGAAACTAAAATGGCACAAAATTGAACACTGACTTATCCCTTTGACTATCTTGAAAATCATGTGAAGGCCATCAATATTTTCCAAGTCTTCACATCTTCTGAATAGTTCCATCAGCTTTCGAAAAAAATCTTGCTGCATTATAAATATAAATACAGATGAACAATGTTATGTGTAGAGTTCAAAATAAAAATTGAATAAATGAATATCAGATAAATATTCTTAAGATATTAGAAACATCAGGATATAATAGCACAATTGGAAATCAACAGCATAACCATTACCAATATAATAATTTTGGGTGCCCCAAGTCCTTGTACCACTTTCATATGACTAGCTTTACTAATTTGATAGAAACAAATAAGCCAAAATAAGCTGCAAATACTTTTTTGTTCATTGGGTAGAGCAGCACACTAGTAATTCTTAGGGTATCCTTCACAGAAGAAGCCATTTTGGGACAAGATTGTGTACATGTCCATCCACATATGATAAGAGCTCAAGGTCTTCTTAAAACAAAGGGTCCGTTCAAATATGATGAGGGATTGGGAAACTTTGCTAGTTCCTAAACTGCAATGATGAATTTTTCTCTACATCTTTCGCTTTTTCTTCCCTTTTTAAGTTAAGGAAAGATTTATTTTTATCCTCCATTCCTTTTGTACTCACCTTCAAATACTTTTTAAGTTTGTATATAATAATAATAATAATAATAATAATAATGCCATCCTAACATATTTGAAGATAATAATTATCAACAATTGTTGCAAAAAGAAAATACAAAAAGCTAAGGGAAAACCATCTAAAGAGTAAAGCTTATACTTTCCACTTAAAGGCCACAAAACCAACATTTTTCTTTTTTCACAGAAGAATATCAATAAAACTAAAGAACCAACTTGTTCTACCCTACACTACACACCAGTACAGCATAGCAACACCACCACCACAAATGTGGTTAGATTGCAATTATAAAAGAACAACAATAGGAAAACACATCGAATCAATTGACATAAACTTCAATTAGTCATGCATAAGCAGAACAAAGGTGAACAGTTTATCTGACACAGATAAATTTGATGTGGCTTACATCACTCAATATTAGCTCCGCAAGCCGCAACTGGTCTGCAATGCCACTCTCAACCAGAGTCTGTGCACAGAAAAGAGAATGGATTTTATGGGAGTGGCATAGATAAATGTGAATTTAAAAATGATTTAAATGAATACATGAGAGAGTTCAGTAGTAATATTTAACCCTTTTTTCACTCAGTAATACTCTTGCATAAATTTTATGAACCTACTCTGCCAACAGGAGAGAAGAGCAACTTCACAAAAGGATGACCAATACAGATGGACAGAACAATCAAAACCATACAGGTAATTTCTTCATCTACCACTCACCGTGTCTTTTTTTAGAGGGTGGGAAGTGTGTGGAGGGATAGAAAACCCTTTTTTTCTTTTTTTTGGGAGAGAAAAAGAGAAGGTGAGAGGGGGGACCTAATAAAAGCAACTTTCTTGTCAAAAAGTGCTCAAATAAGCAGTTCTCATTTTTCAAACAAAGAGAAAATGAGAGGAAAATGGTGAACTGCAAAATGATAAATAAATATAATCAAGATACAACAACTTATATGATTTAGTCATGTGCTCAGACCTTAAGAATCAAAGGAAGTGTTGACAACTCAACCGCGGGTAACTCCCTTAACTCACTGTTTACACTGTGAAATGCCTCAGCTGAATATAATACAAAAATAGTCAGGCTAAGTCAAAGAAACAATCAATATGACTCTGCAAAGGAGCCTAGGAAAGGGTCAAAAAGAATTCAAGGATCATGTTTCTTATTTGTTGGACTAACATTATGCGTACTTGTGTGTTAAAAAAGCCAATGAAATTTTCATGATAAAAAACAACTTTATATAAGGGACACGGACATAAATTTAATAAGTTCAACTATTTTTCATTTTGCCTCATTAGAAGTTAGAATTCAGGCATAGTAAATTATGGGTGATGGTATTGTCACTCCTATTTTTGATAATGTCACTCTACAGATGATTTTATTTTGCATTATGTTTGCATGAATTTGTTAAAAAAAAGGAGTGGTATTATCAAAATAATAGTGGCAACATCCATTCCCTAAGTTATTGATCACTGACAAACATCAGTTCAAAATAATCCAAACATACATGTCCATTAACCTTAAAAACAATTCCAAACAAAGCAGTGTAATCTACACAGAGCCATTATGGCTATACTTCACAGTTATGGTTGCATGAACTCTCAGGTCTAGGAGCCAGACAACAGTATGTCATATATAACAGATAACAGAACCATAGAAAGGTGCGACCCATCCACCCTAATCGAAGAAGAAATTTTCTACATAGCACCACACGACAACAGAATAGTAAAGCAGTAATATATGCAAGCCAACATAAACAGGCACTAAGTTTCAGTAAATGCATATAGATATATATAATCAACATCCAGGTGGTGAAGGAATAATGACATTCAAATTTTACATTACTTACTATTTAAAGTAAAATGCATATTCCTTTGCACATTGCAAATATTGTCCCTGTACAAAAAAGCATAATCCTCAAGACAGGTTTGTAGGAGCAACGATAAAACTCGAGAAAGAGTAACTAATATTTAATAAACGTTCATTACCAAATATAAGAGCATCCACTAGTCTCTTGAAAGCTAAGGGCTAGTTCTGTACCAGATTCTGGATCTCTCCAAGAGATGATTGTATCTGAATGATAATAAAAGGATATCTTCTGTCAACCCTCGTATATTTCAAGCATAAACGTGTAGTTATCAGTCATCAATAGAAAAATATATCATAACGAGCGCTATTATTACCTTCTTGTTTCCTGTAAATATCTTCAGAACTGATGCGATGCATTAGTAAGTTGTCATTATCTTCTTCATCATAAACAAATAAACCCAGCTCTTCTGATCTCTGCATTATATATCATTATGATTTTCATTCATTATAAGAAACTCAATATATAACTAATAAGAAGATTAAAAACCAACTCAAAAGACCTCCATATTTGAATATGATAGAATTGTCTTTAATTATTAACTCCAATTCACAGATATTTAGGAAGAGTAAGGCAGAAGATGTAACAGAAATTAGACGAGAAATAATCCATACCCATGAGCATCACCAATCATTGATGAGAATATCTCAAAAATAAACAAAAATAAACGCTTTCTTATAGAACTCGAGTATAGATTATAATTTATAATTTAAAAGGTCAAGATAAAAGCCTCCTAGCAGCATAAACAAAAGCAAACAATAAGATGAAAAGTCATGCATACATG
The DNA here is from genome assembly GCF_003086295.3 of Arachis hypogaea. Lineage (NCBI taxonomy): Eukaryota > Viridiplantae > Streptophyta > Magnoliopsida > Fabales > Fabaceae > Arachis > Arachis hypogaea. The sequence goes on from NC_092039.1 coordinate 14,221,465, forward strand.
GTCCCCTGACACATGCACACAGACATGTTGATCAGAAATGAAAGCTTGGATGAAACAGCAGACAAACCTCTATATAATCAATAGTGACATGTCCAGTGCCTTGGTCATCCCATTTTCCATCATCATTCATTCGATAAACCTTGACACGCTGTATCCAATAAGAAGAATTACTAAGTTACATAGGCATTTAAACCACTCAAGATTTTAATATTAAATGATGTTATGTGCAACTACAAATCACATAAACATCATATATAAGTGACTAAGAAATCATATGATTTCCTGATATATTTAGCTGTAAATCTTATTTCCATTTCCCAACTCATTTCTCACATACAACTCTATCCACCATGATAAACTTGTTTTGGAAGTCTACATTTCCCTCTAAAGTCAAATCCATTATTTGGATAGTTCTGCTCAACAAAATTAATACCAGTGACATATTGTAGGTTTGAAGGCCACATAAGGCTGTTTCCCCTTAAGTGTGTGTTATATGTCAGACAATTCAAAATAATTTCACATGTATTTTGCATTGCAATGTGACTCACTTTTATGGGATACTTTGTTAGACATCTTTAATAAGTTAAGCGTGCCCTGCAATTTTAGATAAGCTTTTGTTGACTAGTTTTGCAAGTTTCAGGAGAAGGAATATGGCCAAATATTTGTTGCAATGTGCCATATCTCCCATCATTTCAAATATTTGGTTGAGGCATAATTCAATCACTTTTAATTAGATGTTTCTAGACAAGTAAGTTTTGAGGGATAGGGTTAGGAGTTTGGCCTTCAATTATAGATTTTTTTTTAATAAAATTGTTTATCAATAAATAGAAAGTTCACTAAAATAGAACAAGAATAAATGTCTTGCAAAGAAAATCAAGAGTAGATAGAATACCCTCTATTCAAAATATACGTTAGCCGGTACCATTTTTCTGGGAGGGGGAATAGTAACACATAATTCTCCAATAAGTAGAATTGGACACACATGGAAGGTAACAATTTAAATTTGATGGAACATACGAAATTGAAAAGCAGCAAAAGATCATTTACAAAAGACACAAGAAGGAAGATGCCATGTGGCTGCTGCATGGTAAAAGGGATAAACTGAAAACAGGAAAAAGTTGCAATACCAAATAACTATAATTGAACACTCTTTAGCAAAATTCGTTTTTTCATTTATGCAATATCTTATGTAAGTTCTGAACCTTAACCAGTATGTTAGATAAATGCTTGAATTAATAACAGACTGACCAATCTGCACCAAGAAAAGAAAGAAATATGAAGAAACAAGAACAAGGAGCCAATTAAATTGAATAAGGACTATGCATTCTTTTTCAAAGTAAAAGACTGACAAAACTGAGAGGGTGCCGACAACCAAGATGCCAGTAATAATGTAGTACATATCCATAATAAATCCATGACATGCCATGTTATTAAAGGCAATAAGTATTCCCCTTAAAAGAACAAGGTAGCAATACAGCCACAACAAGCTGCATACAGAAGAAGAAATTGCCAAAACGTTACAATAGTAAACAAAAAAATGCAGATTCTTTTGTTCTTATTAGCAATTATTGAGATAATTGGAAAAGTAATGGTCCATTTAGTGAACAGTTGGCACTAAAAGCATAAGTGCAAAAAAAAAGACTATAAATTGGACTTTTAGCAAGTGCGCACCGCTTGCTGCCCAGTGAGTCCATACTACCAAATAACACACAGATCTCAGAAGAAAGAAATATATAATGAATGTATCTGAATTGCAACTAAAAGCAAGGATGGTAACATCAGAAATTTATTTCAGGCTCAAACAAGACTGGTCTTATCCAAAGTTCTCCAATAATTTTAAACCAAGCACTTTCAGGTTACTAATTCCTTCTAATAAAGACTGAGCACAGCCTCCTAATCACCTCCAAGTGGATGAGAAGGTATGAAGGTAACCAGTTCTTTTGATAAAGAGGTTTTAATTTTGATCTACTTTCACTTTAAAAGTCCTTTACGACTTGTACCATCATGTATTTCCAAATCATCAAGTTTGAGTATTGTTAGAGATATATATATATATTTATTCATGTGGCTCTATGTAAAGTTCAATCCTTATTACCCCCATTATTATAAATAGAGATATAACTCCAGTGCAAGACAAAAATAGACTTGAGCGCAATCCGCACTTCAAGCTCAAAAAAACTAAGGTTTTAAGAGAGACGGTTCATAACAATTATCTTGACCAGTTGATCACTACCTAGGAAATCTAACTTGTTTAAGAGCCCTGCTAATTAGTACAAAATCCTTCTAGACATGTGTCAAGTGGGCAAAAGCTAAACCAAGAAATAAATAAAAATTGAGAAAGGGAGCCAAAATCAAGCAACCTTGTTTGGCAGCCAAGTTTCATAGAATGCTTTCATACTATTAAGTATCTTCCTCTTTTACTGATGCGCCAGCACATCATTGTAGATGGTAGTTCAGTAAAACTTTAAGCTTTGAATCAATAATCAATACACACTGACACACTGACAAATACAATATGAATAGTGAACTAAAAACAATTATTACAAGAAAAAATAAATAAAACAAAAGTAGACTATTCACTATTCAAGCAAAAGCATCGTCCTATTTCCTAAAGCTACACCTCTCTGCATCTCAAACTCATGAGAAGAAAGGAAACACAGTCCAAAAATGAATTCCAAAGCAACACCAAATCAAAGCTCGAACCCGCACAACATCGAATAGCTAAAAAAGAAAATTGCATTGACTAGATTCTACGACAAAGCAGAGAGTTTCCAATTAGAGGTTAGGAGAGCTTGCCTGCATCGAATTAGAGGAATTCGCCTGCGATTTCTCCAGCGCGCCCATCGCAGCAACTCAGAAAACAAAAAAAAACTCAGCTCAACAGTGAAGAAAATTTCCGAATATACCGAATCCTAGCGTCAAATTAGGGTTTGAAGAAGCAAGACAGGGAGACAATTCGAGAAAGGGAATCGAGCTTGGGAGGATCAACGAGAAACCCTAACGCCATTCACGCAGCAGCATCGTGTGAACTCTTCAACTATCTCTCTTTCTATCTATCTATGGGTTCTTTCCCTGAATTTAATTTATTCTTCTCTCAGGAAGCAAGAGAGTTTTCTTTTCTTTTTCTTTTTTCTTTTTTTTTTTTTTGGCGTGTTTTCCTCTTTCGCTTTGTGCCCCGGCCCCTGAGCTTGTTCGATTAAGCAGAAAGAGAAGTAGCAGTAGTGGTAGTGGAAGACAATTACGCTTGTTTGTGTCTCGCGCTGTCGAATTTCCCAATATGCCACTGTGTTTGCAGTGAAATTACGAACAAACCATTGAGAAGAGTAACTCGCGTTTGTTTATGGTTCTGACTTCTGACATGCGCGCCTCATACTCATACTAACTCCATTTTTAATTAAAATTTAAGGGAAAAGAAAACACAAATTTCTTTTGACGTATTTCTTGATATTTAATTAAATTACGAGGCTATTCGTATAAAAATATGAAAGATAATAATATTACTCTTATTTTGATAATATCAATTTTTATATAAATTTATGTATAATACAACCTAAAAAAATTATGTAAAAAAGGATATTATCAAAAATAAAAAAATAATTATTTTTTAAATAATAATTGAAATATAAATACATGTGTCAAATAGTTTAATTAAATATATTAAATTATTTAATAATTTTTTCTTGACAATTATTCATGTAAATAATCACCATTAAATTATACTACCTACGCTTGATAATTTTAGATTTAGCAAAATATAATATAAAACACACAAATAATATAATACGAATCTCCAAGGATGAACTTATGTTAGTTATAAATTGTGGGAGAATTTTCCATTAAAATTTGAAAATTTTTTATTAAAATATAATCGTAATATTTATTTGTCCTATTTTATTATTAATTTGACTCCATTATATTAAATTATTATAAAATTTATTTTATTATTATATTATGTATATTGTATCTTTATTATCAAAAGAATTTAAATTTGTCACTGTCAATTTCTTTTTCATCATAAATTTTACTAAATCTTATATTATACAATAAAAACATGTTATGTGCATATATATCAAAAGTTAATCTTTAAATAAAATTGTCATATATTTGTATATATATAAATATATGTGTTGTTAACTTATTTTTATATATATTTTATATTTTAATATATATTTTATATAGATAATTAATTTAATAATTAATTTTTAATGCACATTTACCATAATTATATTGCAATTTGTTTTTATATATATATATATATATATATATATATATATATATATATATATAAAAAGATTGTATATATGAAATGGTGTGTTGGATTTAATTAAGTTTCAAAGTAATTTTTTTCGATATATATTGAATAGTATTATAAAAAAAATAATTTTATACTATTAAGAATATGTTTAGTTTAAAATTTATGGTTATTTCCTTGTGTACTCACACTCGTAACTTCAATACTATAATATTAAGAGTAGCTCTCACTCAATAGTTATTCTATTAAGTTAAATAATGATCACGCTTATATCATAGGTAACAACTAATAACTGAGAAGTTGACAAGTTTCAATAAACTATACCAAAAAATAAAAAATAACATTAATAAACCAAGGTGGTATTTAATATTACATAAAAATATTAAATTAAAAAATATTACATGCATGTTTTCATGTATAAATTTATGTTAATTTAAATTTAATTTAGATTTTTTGGTACTAAATTAAATCAGTATGATTCAAATAAATAAAAATAAAGGCAAATCAAAATGGATAGTTTTTATTTATAAATTAACAAAATTCGATACAATATAAATTAAATTAAGTTATTTCGATTTAGTTTGGTCAACTAATAAATCGAGTTAATGTGATTTGAACAGTTTTTTTCGGTGTTTTTTAAAAACTACAAAAAGCTTTTTATTGTTGTTCTGATCTTTGAGTCTTGTAAATGGTGAATTTTCTTGTGAATAAAGAAGGAATTTGATAATAACAAACAAGATAATCAAAAATACTAGAAACCAATTCACATAGTTACACGTGCATACAACACAGACGTTGTTAAATGATAAAAGGTGCAAGTCCAAAAATGGTCTTTATTTTAATTTGGCGGCGTTCATAGAAGATGATAGAAGAAGACTGACACAAACAGAACAGATCGGTGTTTAATTTGACTATTTAGTATTCACTCTTTATTTATACTATATTAAATTAAATATTAAATATATTTAATAATTTTATTATTAATATAAGATAATTATTTATCTTATATATATACTTCTTTAAGCTAAATTTTGTTTTAAAAAAATTAGAAAGCTAAGGTCTATGCTTACTCCTCTTCAATTTGTTTCTTTATGTTTTGATTGATAACAAAGTTAATTATGTTGCTTCGTAAATTTATTAATATAAAATATGAAAATATCTTTTAATCACTTTAATGATCATTTTTTAATGTTATTTTGTACATATTTTTATTTTTTGAGTACAAAGTACTCACATTAATATTTTGTACATACTTTTTGAATTAATATTTTGAGTCATTGTTATAGTAAATACTATATTATTTAATATTATAACACTTAATATATATAGAAATTGAATATATTTACAAGACATTTTTAATTCAAATTAAAAAAATAAATTATCTCTTTTTTAGTTTTAAATATTATTTTTTAATGTAACGAAAAAGTAAAAATAATAATAATAACTCACATAATTAAAATAAATAATTTTAATATATACATGATATTATATATATCAAGGATTATTATATATGATATATAATTTTTTTCTATAATGACTATTTATATAATTTATTGAACAATTTTTTCATCTTAATATTTAATAAATTAACATACAAAATAAGTAATTTAAGTCATCATCTAGGATAATAAATATAATAGTACAAATATTTATTTATTTATTAGTAGAGAAAAATATGTAAATAGTATAAACTGATATTTTTTAGTATAAAAGCAATAATAAAAGTTATTAATTAAGTTAATTACCTAATTAAAAAATTATAAAAAAAATTGTTTAAATAATAATAACAAATAAGATCACTATTTTTACATATTACAAAGTTTATGAAAAAAATTTTGGATAATAAATCAATCCTCAATAGATTATACATTAATTCTGTCAAAAAAATAAATAATTAATACATTGAATATTATTATTTACGTACTAATATAATATATATTATCGATTATGAAGTTTATAATTAATTTTTAATCCATTTTTTGGTAATTAAAATTTAAATGATTGAAATTATTAAGTGCTAAATATTTTACATCTAACCATTTTATTTTTTTATTGAAATTAAAAAATGAGTCATTAATCAATTCTAAATTTAAATTTAAATTTGAGTAAGAAAATAAAAATATTTTAAATTTATCTCACTAACCAGAATTAATTTTAAGACAAAAAATTATTTTGCACATCATATATATTGTGGGATAGTATGGTCATTTGCTAATTTTTAATGGTAAATATTATCAAATAAATTGGTGTAAGAAATTAGAAGAAAATGTATTTATAAATTTAGAAAATATTAATTTATTTTTCAATTGAATAAATTATATATTGAATAATAAAAGTTATTATTAGTTTCTCTTCACACTAACTAATACTCAACGATGGAGTACACCATGTTATCAAGAAATATTAACGATCTAATAACTTTCGTAATCACGTAAGTTTATGAATTTGAAAATTTAAAAATTATTTTATAAAATGTGAAGTTCTAACAAGTAACAATGTTGATCATATTGTTTTGACTTCAAGAATGAATACAATAGCAACAAATAAAATTGTCCTAAGTAAATTTCAACAAAGACAAAAGTCTATAAGTATTGCTATTAATGAAAAATTAATCTATTTTAAAGATAAATACATTTTTTTTACGGATTTTTTAACTGGTAAGTCGAGAATTAGTCCACTACATCCTGATGCTCTATTTATTAAAGATGAGATTCGAACTCCAAATACTTACTTAAGCAGACAAATGAAATAACCATTCAACCAATCTAAATTTATTAAAATAAATATTATTTATTTTTAATATTTTTAAATTGTAAAATATTTATAATAATAATTACTATATATATATTTTTTATTTAAATTTTAATAAAAAATTTTTATATAATTTTATGTATTACCACGGGAACACACACTAGTATAAATTAAATTAGGTTGTTTCGATTTAGTTTGGTTATCTAATAAATCGAGTTAATGTGATTCGAATTAGTATATTATAGAGCATACACATAGTAAATGGAATCAGTTTAATTCGATTTACTATTTATATACCATTTTTTTCGGTGCTTTTCAGAAACTACAAAAAAAACTTTTTTGTTGTTCTTGTTGTTACTGTTCTGATCCTTGAGTCCTGTAAATGGTGAATTTTCTTGTGAGTAAGGAAGGAATTCGCCAATAACAAACAAGATAATCAAAAATGCCAGAAACCAATCTACACAGTTCCACATGCATACAACATACACGTTGTTAACTGGTAAAAGGCGGAGGTCCAAAAATGGTTTTTATTTTAATTTGGTAGCGTCCATAGAAGAGGATAGAAGAAGACTGACACAAACAGAACGCGTTCAATTTGACTATTTAGTATTTACTCTTTATTTATACTATATTAAATTAAATATTAAATATATTTAAAAATTTATTATTAATATAAGATAATTATTTATCCTATATATATACTTTTTTAAACTAAATTTTGTTTTAAAAAAATTAGAAGGCTAAGGTCTATTCTTACTCCTTTTCAATTTGTTTCTTTATGTTTTGATTATGTTGCTCATAAATTTATTAATATAAAATATGAAAATATTTTTTGGTCACTTTAGTGTTCATTTTTTAATGTTATTTTATACATATTTTTATTTTTTGAGTACAAAATACTCACTAATATAAGGTGATAAAAAATATCTAAAAAATATGCATTTTTTCTACACAAATTAAGATTTGTCAATATTAATCTATTTAAATTTTATGATGAGATCCCTTTATCTCTAAATATATATTTTATATATATGCATTTTCATTTATTTTTCTTACACTAAAGTATATTCTACTCCAATAGTTAAAATTATAATAGTTTAATAGATATATATATGGTAAAGAATAAAATATCTTTAATAACTTTCTATTTTGTTATTATCATCTCATCATAAAATATAAAATTTAACCAATAAATGTGAATATCAACCTAAAATATATACCATTACACACTCTTAAATCTTAAGTATATTCGTATTATATTTTGTCAAAAATATTTTTTAAAAAAATATGTATCTTATTATGGGTAAATACTCATATAAAGAGATGGGACACTGAAATAAGAACATTAAAATAAGAATACAGATACATAAAATTATATTTGACAGATGAGATATGAATAGAGACAATGTTTTCAAAAATACTGAATTAGTGTATTTAGAATCCATCTTGACAGGAATGACACAGAAACACTAACAAGGGATACAATTATTTTTTATTTTTTCTTTCATTATTCTTGTTAATTTTTTATAATTATATTTTTTATTATTATATTTTTCTTCTCAATTTTTTTGGATGAAAAAAAATGAGAATAAATTAGATCTTCATAGTTTGTTCTAGTTTATCACCAAATAGAATACATGAACACAAAATTTTGTGTCTTTGCCCTTTGTGTCTTGTTTTTCAGTGTTTTGTTTTATCTTGTTATCAGAAATAAACACAACCATAAAGTGTAACACCCTACCACACTAAGCTTTACGCTTAAGCCGTAAAACAGAGGTGTTGTGGTATTACGACCTCTAAAATAAAATGAGTACATATAATAGCAGAAGAATTATAATATTCTAGGAGCCTTGAAGAAAAGAGGAAACAAAATCGCAAAATAAAAGCGCAACGCTCAAGGAATGAGTTAACCTGCGTGCTAAGGAAACCATAACTATTAAACCTATGATAACAGAAGTAGGAATAGAGTGCCAAAGATACAAAATAACAAGCTCCTAACTCAGTCTGCGAAGTCAAGACTGGCCGGAGAATATTTACATATATATATACATACATATTCAAAACCCAAAAGTACATATACACAATCCTGCCTCTCCATAAACCTCTAGGAGGATAAAAAAAGAACAAGTTATGCAGAGAGAAAACCAAGTACATATATACACATCATAGCATAACAAAAGAACCCTGTAACCACTCCGCTTCAAGGGTCCAGACGCCTAACGAGATGCCTCTCGACCTGCATCTGAAAAATAACAACATAGTATGGAATGAGAACTGAAGGTTCTCAGTATGGTAAATGTGCCACCCACATAATATATAAGGTCCTGGGAATGCCAGAGGCAATCCTAGAACGCCGACACTCAGATTATAGAGCTTAAAGTATTAAACAGAAGCCATAAAAGGTGGTTTACTAAGGATATTTAAACCTAACTTAACTTAACCTTAAATCTAAATCTCATTCTGCCATTCCTCCTTACCTCCAACTCCATCATGCATTTTCACAGACAACTAAACAGACAAAGGCAAGTACAAGAAGGTTACAAGTACTACAGATAACAAATATACATTTAACATGGCAAGTACATTTAGGCACACCAGTTAATACACAAGCAAGTAATTCAAGTAATATGCATATGATGCATGCCTGTCCTATGGCTGATGAGGCTCATCTGTCGGTTATCCAGCCAACTCGACAAGTCTGAATTGTACTTAGACTGTCCCCCGACATGCATCCCCATGAGTCTATGCATAGCTTTATCTCAAATAATCAATATTGCTCAATGGAGGTAACATTCCCGGGAATTTATATAGTGCACAGTCACACTTACGTCGTAAGGTCAATAGAGTATCGAGTTTTCTACCTGGTACACGTGGTTGCAAGCCACGACACTTCATCCAGGGAATCTCGTATCTCAGATCATTCAAATTCATAAGCCATATAAATAATTCAATTATAATTCATCAACATCCACATCATTCTCAATTGCATCTCATTCATCATCATACATTAAACATATTCAATTCTTATCCTTCATTATTACATCTCTCATTCCGTCCATCAATAGTTCCAATTCACAACATAATTCATTCTTTTCTAAGAATCAAACTTCAAACTTAAAACATACTCATTTTCTTAATAACTCTAAATCAAACCATATAACCTTTGAATCTAAATCTTTTTAGATAATCATATAAACAAAATCTCTAATTTTTATAAAATTTTGGCAGTACCTCCTCTAAAACTTGGACTTTGCCACTTTTTTCGGGTCCAAACCTGCTTTCTTTTCAATTCAACACACCCGTCCTCATCATTATAATAGTCACCACAATAAATCTACCTCAGATCAACAATTATACTCATATAATATTCAAATCCAACAACCAAAATTCAACTAAGGATCATAGTTCACTAATCCTAGGCTTCTAACACAAAATACCTCAAATCAATAATTCACCAAATTATTAGTTAATCAACAAGCACCAAACCAACCATATTCATCATCAATAACATTTAACCATAATTCTCTCCAAATTAACATAACAACATTCACCATCCAAAATTAATAACTAATTATCCAATAAACTTCAACCAAATATATTCATCGACAAATTACTAAACATTAAACATACACCTGCATTCTAACTTATCCTATGGTCATCTAGCCTAAGTTTTCACAGAACATTATATATTAAATGCAAGAAACCTAAATCATACATTGGTCGATTTCTACGTAACGACCAAAGCAAATTATTTAAAACCAAGGCAGCTGGTATGCGAAATTGTGATCAATACTTTTCACAACACAAATTATCCCCGGTGATGAATCCAAAAACTTGGTGTTCAATACCATGGCATAAACACAACTTCGCACAACTAACCAGCAAGTGTACTGGGTCGTCCAAGTAATAAACCTTACGCGAGTAAGGGTCGATCCCACAGAGATTGTTGGTATGAAGCAAGCTATGGTCACCTTGTAAATCTTAGTCAGGCAGACTCAAATGGATATGAATGATGATATACGAATAAAACATAAAGATAAAGATAGAGATACTTATGTAATTCATTGGTAGGAATTTCAGATAAGCGTATGAAGATGCTTGTCCCTTCCGTCTCTCTGCTTTCCTACTGTTTTCATCCAATCCTTCTTACTCCTTTCCATGGCAAGCTTATGCAAGGGTTTCACCGTTGTCGGTGGCTACTTCCCATCCTCTCAGTGGAAATGTTCAACGCACCCTGTCATGGCACGGCTATCCATCTGTCGGTTCTCAATCAGGCCGGAATAGAATCCAGTGATTCTTTTGTGTCTGTCACTAACGCCCCGCCTTCAGGAGTTTGAAGCTCGTCACAGTCATTCAATCATTGAATCCTACTCAGAATACCACAGACAAGGTTAGACCTTCCGGATTCTCTTGAATGCCGCCATCAGTTCTAGCCTATACCACGAAGACTCTGATCTCACGGAATGGCTGGCTCGGTTGTCAGGCGAGCACTCGGTTGTCAGGCGATCAACCATGCATCGTTTATCAGGAATCCAAGAGATATTCACCCAATCTAAGGTAGAACGGAGGTGGTTGTTAGGCACACGTTCATAGGTGAGAATGATGATGAGTGTCACGGATCATCACATTCATCAAGTTGAAGAACAAGTGATATCTTAGAACAAGAACAAGCGGAATTGAATAGAAGAACAATAGTAATTGCATTAATACTCGAGGTACAGCAGAGCTCCACACCTTAATCTATGGTGTGTAAAAACTCCACCGTTGAAAATACATAAGAACAAGGTCTAGGCATGGCCGTGAGGCCAGCCTCCCAATGATCTAAGAACTAGATGTCTCAAAGATTCAAAGATGAAAATACAATAGTAAAAGGTCCTACTTATAGAAAACTAGTAGCCTAGGGTTTACAGAGATGAGTAAATGACATAAAAATCCTCTTTCGGGCCCACTTGGTGTGTGCTTGGGCTGAGCATTGAAGCATTTTCGTGTAGAGACTCTTCTTGGAGTTAAACGCCAGCTTTTATGCCAGTTTGGGCGTTTAACTCCCATTCTTGTGCCAGTTCCGGCGTTTAACGCTGGGAATTCTGAGGGTGACTTTGAACGCCGGTTTGGGCCATCAAATCTTGGGCAAAGTATGAACTATCATATATTTCTGGAAAGCCCAGGATGTCTACTTTCCAACGCCGTTAAGAGCGCGCCAATTGGGCTTCTGTAGCTCCAGAAAATCCACTTCGAGTGCAGGGAGGTCAGAATCCAACAGCATCTGCAGTCCTTTTTAGTCTCTGAATCAGATTTTTGCTCAGGTCCCTCAATTTCAGCCAGAAAATACCTGAAATCACAGAAAAACACACAAATTCATAGTAAAGTCCAGAAAAGTGAATTTTAACTAAAAACTAATAAAAATATACTAAAAACTAACTAGATCATACTAAAAACAATGCCAAAAAGCGTACAAATTATCCGCTCATCACAACACCAAACTTAAATTGTTGCTTGTCCTCAAGCAACTGAAAATCAAATAAGATAAAAAGAAGAGAATATGCAATGAATTCCAAAAACATCTATGAAGATCAGTATTATTTAGATGAGCGGGGCTTTTAGCTTTTTGCCTCTGAACAGTTTTGGCATCTCACTCTATCCTTTGAAATTCAGAATGATTGGCTTCTTTAGGAACTCAGAATCCAGATAGTGTCATTGATTCTCCTAGTTAAGTATGATGATTCTTGAACACAGCTACTTATTGAGTCTTGGCCGTGGCCCAAAGCACTCTGTCTTCCAGTATTACCACCGGATACATACATGCCACAGACACATAATTGGGTGAACCTTTTCAGATTGTGACTCAGCTTTGCTAGAGTCCCCAATTAGAGGTGTCCAGGGTTCTTAAGCACACTCTTTTTGCCTTGGATCACAACTTTATTTCTTTCTTTTTCTTTCTTTTTCTTTTTTTTTCTTTTTCTTTCTCTCTTTTTTTCGAATTTTTTTTTGTATTCATTGCTTTTTTCTTGCTTCAAGAATCATTTTTATGATTTTTCAGATCCTCAGTAACATGTCTCCTTTTTCATCATTCTTTCAAGAGCCAATATTCATGAACCACAAATTCAAAAGACATATGCACTGTTTAAGCATACATTCAGAAAACAAAAGTATTGCCACCACATCAAGATAATTAAACTGTTATAAAATTCAAAATTCATGCAATTCTACTCTTTTTCAATTAAGAACATTTTTTATTTAAGAGAGGTGATGGATTCATAGGACATTCATAACTTTAAGGCATAGACACTAAGACACTAATGATCACAAGACACAAACATAGACAAACATAAGCACTAAAATTCGAAAAAACAGGAAAATAAAGAACAAGAAAATTAAAGAACGGGTCCACCTTAGTGATGGCGGCTTGTTCTTCCTCTTGAAGATCCTATGGAGTGCTTGAGCTCCTCAATGTCTCTTCCTTGTCTTTGTTGCTCCTCTCTTATGAGTCTTTGATCTTCTCTAATCTCATGGAGGAGAACAGAGCGTTCTTGGTGCTCCACCCTTAGTTGTCCCATGTTGGAACTCAATTCTCCAAGGGAGGTGTTTAGTTGCTCCCAATAGTTTTGTGGAGGAAAGTGCATCCCTTGAGGCATCTCAGGGATTTGATGATGAGAGGGGTCTCTTGTTTGCTCCATCCTCTTCTTAGTGATGGGCTTGTCCTCATCAATGGGGATGTCTCCCTCTATGTCAACTCCAACTGAATAACAGAGGTGACAAATGAGATGAGGAAAGGCTAACCTTGCCAAGGTAGAGGACTTGTCCGCCACCTTATAAAGTTCTTGGGATATAACCTCATGAACTTCTATTTCTTCTCCAATCATGATGCTATGAATCATGATAGCCCGGTCTATAGTAACTTCGGACCGGTTGCTAGTGGGAATGATTGAGCATTGGATAAACTCCAACCATCCTCTAACCACAGGTTTGAGGTCATGCCTTCTCAATTGAACCGGCTTTCCTCTTGAATCTCTCTTCCATTGGGCGCCCTCTTCACAAATGATTGTGAGGACTTGGTCCAACCTTTGATCAAAGTTGACCCTTCTAGTGTAAGGATGTTCATCTCCTTGCATCATGGGCAAGTTGAATGCCAACCTTACATTTTCCGGACTAAAATCCAAGTATTTCCCCCGAACCATAGTAAGCCAATTCTTTGGATCCGGGTTCACACTTTGATCATGGTTCTTGGTGATCCATGCATTGGCATAGAACTCTTGAACCATTAAGATTCCGACTTGTTGAATGGGGTTGGTAAGAACTTCCCAACCTCTTCTTCGAATCTCATGTCGGATCTCCGGATATTCACTCTTTTTGAGTGAAAAGGGGACCTCGGGGATCACCTTCTTCAAGGCCACAACTTCATAGAAGTGGTCTTGATGCACCCTTGAGATGAATCTTTCCATCTCCCATGACTCGGAGGTGGAAGCTTTTGCCTTCCCTTTCCTCTTTCTAGAGGTTTCTCCGGCCTTGGATGCCATAAATGGTTATGGAAAAACAAAAAGCAATGCTTTTACCACACCAAACTTAAAAGGTTTGCTCGTCCTCGAGCAAAAGAAGAAAGAAGAGAGTAGAAGAAGAAGAAATGAGGAAGAAGGGAATGGCTTTGTGTTCGGCCAAAAAGGGGGAGAAGTGGTGTTTAAGTTGTGTGGAAATGAAGGAGTGAAGAAGGGTTTATATAGGAGTGGGGGGCTCATGGTTCGGTCATGTATGGGTGGGTTTGGGAGGGAAAGTGGTTTGAATTTGAAGGGTGAGGTAGGTGGGGTTTTATGAAGGATAGATGTGGGTGGTGAAGAGAAAGATGGGATTTGATAGGTGAAGGGTTTTTGGGGAAGAGGTGTTGAGGTGATTGGTGAATGGGTGAAGAAGAGAGAGAGTGGTGGGGTAGGTGGGGATCCTGTGGGGTCCACAGATCCTGAGGTGTCAAGGAAAAGTCATCCCTGCACCAAGTGGCAAGCAAAAATGCGTTTTGAGCCAATTCTGGCGTTAAACGCCGGGCTGGTGCCCATTTCTGGCGTTTAACGCCGAATGCTTGCCCTTTTCTGGCGTTTAACGCCAGTCTGGTGCCCCTTTCTGGCGTTAAACGCCCAGAATGGTGCCAGACTGGGCGTTAAACGCCCAACAGCTAGCCTTACTAGCGTTTAAACGCCAGCACGCTCTCCTCCAGGGTGTGCTGTTTTTCTTTCTATTTTTCATTCTGTTTTTGCTTTTTCAATTGATTTTGTGACTTCTCATGATCATCAACCTACAAAAGAACATAAAATAACAAAGGAAAATAGTTAAAATATAACATTGGGTTACCTCCCAACAAGCGCTTCTTTAATGTCAGTAGCTTGACAGAGGGCTCTCATGGAGCCTCAGAAATACTCAGAGCAATGTTGGAACCTCCCAACACCAAACTTAGAGTTTGAATGTGGGGTTTCAACACCAAACTTAGAAGTTGGTTGTGGCCTCCCAACACCAAACTTAGAGTTTGACTGTGGGGGCTCTATTTTGAGAGAAGCTCTTCATGCTTCCTCTCTATGGTGACAGAGGGATATCCTTGAGCCTTAAACACAAAGGATTCTTCATTCACTTGAATGATCAATTCTCCTCTATCAACATCAATCACAGCCTTTGCTGTGGCTAGGAAGGGTCTGCCAAGGATGATGGATTCATCCATGCACTTCCCAGTCTCTAGGACTATGAAGTCAGCAGGGATGTAATGGTCTTCAACTTTTACCAGAACATCCTCTACAAGTCCATGAGCTTGTTTTCTTGAGTTGTCTGCCATCTCTAGTGAGATTTTTGCAGCTTGCACCTCAAAGATCCCTAGCTTCTCCATTACAGAGAGAGGCATGAGGTTTACACTTGACCCTAGGTCACACAAGGCCTTCTTGAAGGTCATGGTGCCTATGGTACAAGGTATGGAAAACTTCCCAGGATCCTGTCTCTTTTGAGGCAGTTTCTGCCTAGACAAGTCATCCAGTTCTTTGGTGAGCAAAAGGGGTTCATCCTCCTAAGTCTCATTACCAAATAACTTGTCATTCAGCTTCATGATTGCTCCAAGGTATTTAGCAACTTGCTCCTTAGTGACATACTCATCCTCTTCAGAGGAAGAATACTCATCAGAGCTCATGAATGGCTGAAGTAAGTCCAATGGAATCTCTATGGTCTCATTTTGAGCCTTCGATTCCCAATGTTCCTCATTGGGGAACTCATTGGAAGCCAGTGGACGTCCATTGAGGTCTTCCTCAGTGGCGTTCACTGCCTCTTCCTCCTCTCCAAATTCGGCCATGTTGATGGCTTTGCACTCTCCTTTTGGATTTTCTTCTGTATTGCTTGGAAGAGTACTAGAAGGGAGTTCAGTAATTTTCTTGCTCAGCTGACCCACTTGTGCCTCCAAATTTCTAATGGAGGACCTTGTTTCAGTCATGAAACTTTGAGTGGTTTTGATCAGATCAGAGACCATGGTTGCTAAGTCAGAGGTGTTCTGCTTAGAACTCTCTGTCTGTTGCTGAGAAGATGATGGAAAAGGCTTGCTGTTGCTAAACCTATTTCTTCCACCATTATTGTTATTGAAACCTTGTTGAGGTCTCTGTTGATCCTTCCATGAGAAATTTGGATGATTTCTCCATGAAGGATTATAGGTGTTTCCATAGGGTTCTCCCATGTAATTCACCTCTTCCATTGAAGGGTTCTCAGGATCATAAGCTTCTTCTTCAGATGAAGCTTCCTTAGTACTGCTTGGTGCATTTTGCATTCCAGACAGACTTTGAGAAATCATATTGACTTGCTGAGTCAATATTTTGTTCTGAGCCAGTATGGCATTCAGAGTGTCAATCTCAAGAACTCCTTTCTTCTGACTAGTCCCATTGTTCACAGGATTTCTTTCAGAAGTGTACATGAATTGGTTTTTTGCAACCATTTCAATTAGTTCTTGAGCTTCTGTAGGCGTCTTCTTCAGATGAAGAGATCCTCCAGCAGAGCTATCCAAAGACATCTTGGACAGTTCAGAGAGACCATCATAGAAAATACCTATGATGCTCCATTCAGAAAGCATATCAGATGGACACTTTCTGATTAATTGTTTGTATCTTTCCCAAGCTTCATAGAGGGATTCTCCTTCCTTTTGTCTGAAGGTTTGGACTTCCACTCTAAGCTTACTCAATTTTTGAGGTGGAAAGAATTTTGCCAAGAAGGCATTGACTAGCTTTTCCCAAGAGTTCAGGCTTTCTTTAGGTTGTGAGTCCAACCATATTCTAGCTCTGTCTCTTACAGCAAAAGGGAATAGCATAAGTCTGTAGACCTCAGGGTCAACCCCATTAGTCTTGACAGTGTCATAGATTTGTAAGAACTCAGCTAAAAACTGATGAGGATCTTCCAATGGAAGTCCATGGAACTTGCAATTCTGTTGCATTAGAGAAACTAATTGAGGCTTGAGCTCAAAGTTGTTTGCTCCAATGGCAGGGATAGAGATGCTTCTCCCATAGAAGTCGGGAGTAGGTGCAGTAAAGTCATCCAGCACCTTCCTTGCATTGTTGGCATTGTTGTTGTTTTCGGCTGCCATGGGTTCTTCTTCTTTGAAGATTTCTGTTAGGTCCTCTACAGAGAGTTGTGCCTTGGCTTCTCTTAGCTTTCGCTTCAAGGTCCTTTCAGGTTCAGGATCAGCCTTAACAAGAATGCTTTTGTCCTTGCTCCTACTCATAAGAAAGAGAAGAGAACAAGAAAATGTGGAATCCTCTATGTCACAGTATAGAGATTCCTTGAGGTGTCAGAGGAAAAGAAAAATAGAAGGCAGAAGTAGAAAATTCGAACTTATCAAAGAAGATGGAGTTCGAATTTTGCATTAAGGAATAGTGTTAGTCCATAAATAGAAGGATATGAGAATAAGGGTAGCAATTTTCGAAAATTGAGTAGAAGATTTTGAAAGCATTTTGAAAAACACTAATTGATTTTCGAAAATAAAAGTGGGAAAGAAATCAAGTGATTTTTGAAAAAGAATTTGAAATTAGAAATCAAAAAGATTTGATTGAAAGTTATTTTGAAAAAGATGTGGTTAAGAAGATATGATTGGTTTTAAAAAGATGTGATTGAGAAGATATGATTTGAAAAACATTTTTAAAAAATTTGATTTTGAAAATTAATGACTTGGCTATCAAGAAAAGATATGATTCAAACATTAAACCTTTCTCAACAGAAAAGGCAACATACTTGAAATGTTGAATCAAATCATTAATTGATAGCAAGTATCTTTGAAAATAGAAAGAAATTGAATTTGAAAAAGATTTGATTGAAAAGATATGATTTGAAAAAGATTTGATTTTGAAAAGATTTTGAAAACTTGAAAAAAATTTGCATTGAAAACAAAATCTTCCCTCTTGTGCCATCCTGGCGTTAAACGCCCAGAATGGTGCACATTCTGGCGTTTAACGCCCAAAACTCTACCCTTTTGGGCATTAAACGCCCAACCAGGCACCCTGGCTGGCGTTTAAACGCCAGTCTGTCCTTCTTCACTGGGCGTTTTGAACGCCCAGCTTTTTGTGTATAATTCCTCTGCTGTATGTTCTGAATCTTCAATTCTCTGTATTATTGACTTGAAAAGACACAAATTAAAAATATTTTTGGATTTTTAATAGTGGGGAATAATCAAAATGCAACTAAAATCAAATAATAATGCATGCAAGACACCAAACTTAGCAGTTTGTATACTACTGACACTAATGAGAATGCATATGAGACACATAAACACTCAAGTCAAGAGGAATTAAAGATCAGAGTAATGAAATCATCAAGAACATTTTGAAGATCACTAAGACACATGAATGGATGCAAGAAAAACAGAAACATGCAATTGACACCAAAATTAAAATGAGAATAGAGTCTCAATAGGAAAAATATTTTTGGTTTTTATGATTTTGTAAATTTTTTTTGTGCTTTTTCGAAAATTAAGTGGAAAAAGATATCAAAATTCTTAATGAGAATTCCAGGAATCATGCAATGTTTAGTCTAAGACTCCAGTCCAGGAATTAGACATGGCTTCACAGCCAGCCAAGCTTTCAAAGAAAGCTTCGGTCCAAAACACTAGACATGGCCAAAGGCCAGCCAAGCCTTAGCAGATCACTGCTCCAATAGCAAGATTGATAGAAAGCAACAAGCTCTTGTGATGATAAGTTGAAACCTCGGTCTAATGAAATTAGACATGGCTTCATAGCCAGCCAGATTTCAACAGATCATCATGAAACTCTAAAATTCATTCTTAAGAACTCTGAAGAAAAAATACCTAATCTAAGCAACAAGATGAACCGTCAGTTGTCCATACTCGAACAATCCCCGGCAACGGCGCCAAAAACTTGGTATGCGAAATTGTGATCAATACTTTTCACAACACAAATTATCCCCGGTGATGAATCCAAAAACTTGGTGTTCAATACCATGGCATAAACACAACTTCGCACAACTAACCAGCAAGTGTACTGGGTCGTCCAAGTAATAAACCTTACGCGAGTAAGGGTCGATCCCACAGAGATTGTTGGTATGAAGCAAGCTATGGTCACCTTGTAAATCTTAGTCAGGCAGACTCAAATGGATATGAATGATGATATACGAATAAAACATAAAGATAAAGATAGAGATACTTATGTAATTCATTGGTAGGAATTTCAGATAAGCGTATGAAGATGCTTGTCCCTTCCGTCTCTCTATTTTCCTACTGTCTTCATCCAATCCTTCTTACTCCTTTCCATGGCAAGCTTATGCAAGGGTTTCACCGTTGTCAGTGGCTACCTCCCATCCTCTCAGTGGAAATGTTCAACGCACCCTGTCACGGCACGGCTATCCATCTGTCGGTTCTCAATCAGGCCGGAATAGAATCCAGTGATTCTTTTGCGTCTGTCACTAACGCCCCGCCTTCAGGAGTTTGAAGCTCGTCACAGTCATTCAATCATTGAATCCTACTCAGAATACCACAGACAAGGTTAGACCTTCCGGATTCTCTTGAATGCCGCCATCAGTTCTAGCCTATACCACGAAGACTCTGATCTCACGGAATGGCTGGCTCAGTTGTCAGGCGAGCACTCGGTTGTCATGCGATCAACCATGCATCGTGTATCAGGAATCCAAGAGATATTCACCCAATCTAAGGTAGAACGGAGGTGGTTGTCAGGCACACGTTCATAGGTGAGAATGATGATGAGTGTCCGGATCATCACATTCATCAAGTTGAAGAACAAGTGATATCTTAGAACAAGAACAAGCGGAATTGAATAGAAGAACAATAGTAATTGCATTAATACTCGAGGTACAGCAGAGCTCCACACCTTAATCTATGGTGTATAAAAACTCCACCGTTGAAAATACATAAGAACAAGGTCTAGGCATGGCCGTGAGGCCAGCCTCCCAATGATCTAAGAACTAGATGTCTCAAAGATTCAAAGATGAAAATACAATAGTAAAAGGTCCTACTTATAGAAAACTAGTAGCCTAGGGTTTACAGAGATGAGTAAATGACATAAAAATCCTCTTCCGGGCCCACTTGGTGTGTGCTTGGGCTGAGCATTGAAGCATTTTCGTGTAGAGACTCTTCTTGGAGTTAAACGTCAGCTTTTATGCCAGTTTGGGCGTTTAACTCCCATTCTTGTGCCAGTTCCGGCGTTTAACGCTGGGAATTCTGAGGGTGACTTTGAACGCCGGTTTGGGCCATCAAATCTTGGGCAAAGTATGGACTATCATATATTGCTGGAAAGCCCAGGATGTCTACTTTCTAACGCCGTTGAGAGCGCGCCAATTGGGCTTCTGTAGCTCTAGAAAATCCACTTCGAGTGCAGGGAGGTCAGAATCCAACAGCATCTGCAGTCCTTTTTAGTCTCTGAATCAGATTTTTGCTCAGGTCCCTCAATTTCAGCCAGAAAATACCTGAAATCACAGAAAAACACACAAACTCATAGTAAAGTCCAGAAAAGTGAATTTTAACTAAAAACTAATAAAAATATACTAAAAACTAACTAGATCATACTAAAAACATACTAAAAACAATGCCAAAAAGCGTACAAATTATCCGCTCATCAGCAGCCCCTTCAAAATTCAACTAATCAGCTTCCTCGTTCCAATATTCACAATTTCAAGCTCCAATTATTTATTCACAACCTAATACACATTCATAACACATATATATCTAATTTAATACTCAAAGCTCAAATTCAAAGAAAATAAAATAGAATTATCCTATCCTCACCTTACCCAAGCTTCACATAAGCAAGAGTGAATGTTTTCCTCAAGCTAATTAGATCCTAAAACATCAGAAATCAAAGAAATTCAACATTCCCACTTAAAATTTGAAAATTGGGGAAATGAAGGCTGACTGTAAAATAATGAGTTACCTATAAAATTATTCCGGTAGAAACGTAGAGCTCGATGCGGTAAACGCGTGGTTACAAACGGTGCGACGATTGGAGCTCGGACAGAGAAGTTACGGGATTTTGAAATTCACAGTAAAGGTTCGGGAAACTTTCGTTCTTCTCCTCCCTGGGAAGCTTTCAGCTTTACGTTGCTGGAATGAGGGAGAAAGCAATGCGTGGGTTCATTTAGTGTCCTATTGGGCTGGTTTGGGCCCACGGGCCCGGTTCGGCCCGTTCGGTCCAATCTTGGACCGTTTTTTTTAAATTGGTGTCAAAATTCTCGTTTCGACGAGCTCTATCCTAATTTGATATAATATTCGCGTTTCTAATCTTCCTTATTAAAAAACTAATTTATTGACTAATTATCTACTAATTTAACTGGGGTTTACATCCTACCCACCTGTTCATACCCTGGGTCAAGTTGTCCGACCCGGGATGTTCAAATAGCAAAGCGACCGACCTCTTTAGGTCAAGCAGACCGACTTCTTTACGAAGAAGTCAGCCAAAGCGACAGGAAAAGCCCAAAGAAGGGCCCAACTCAAGGAACACGACCCAAACCCTAAAGGCAGTCCAAGCTTACAGAGAGAAGGGCGGTTCCCTTGAAGATAAGATGACCTTATTTGAAAAGATAAGATAAAGATAAGATAAGATAACTAACTTATCTTATCCACAGAAGGCCACATCTCACCATTATAAATACTCTGGAGCACCCAAGTATAACTCATACTCTGATTCTACTCAATACATGTTTAATACCCTTGCTAACTTAGGCATCGGAGTCCCTTGCAGGTACCCCCCACCCTTCGATGACAAGGGATCAGCAGTGCAGTCAGTCCAACAATTCAGACACGACAGCTCCGACCTTCTTCCACCAGCCGGACACGTTAGCTCCGACCAGTACAGAAGATCTCGTCCGAGATCGACCTCCAGTTTCAGGTAACCCTCGGAACATTGGCGCCGTTGCTGGGGAACCTGGAAGTCATCCCATCACCATGGCGGACGACCATGACAACGACCACAATTCAGGTTTAGAAGATAGAACGCCGCACAAGAACACGGATGGTACACTCAAAGATACTTCGAAGCCCAACGGAAACAAAAATTCATCAAATCCAGGAGTGATAGAGGCGCTTCAGGATCGATTAAAGCAACTTGAGAAAGAAGCCCAACATCAACGAGAAAAAGAAGAGGATCTGCATCGGGAGATAAGGCGACGCCGAGAATTAGAAGATAAACTTCTAAAACTCGAAGCCGACCTCAAAACTAAAGCTACTCGATCCACTTCAGAGGATAGCTCTCGCAAGGATCAAGATCCATTCACCAGGGAAATTATGAAGACCAAAATCCCAAAGGACTTCAAACTTTCGGATATGACTCTGTATGACGGCACTTCAGACCCTAACCATCGTCTCAGCAATTTCAGAAGTAGAATGTACCTCATTGACGCCTCGAATGCAGTTTGCTGCAAGGCCTTTCTAACAACTCTTACCAAGACAGCCATTAGATGGTTCGACAGCCTACCTCCAAAGTCCATCTCAAGCTTCGACGACCAGGCCAAAAAGTTCTTGGCCAGATTTTCTATACAAAAAGATAAGGCTAAACACGCACCTAGCTTACTAGGAATCAAGCAAGGGGATCGGAAGAGTCTTTGTAACTACATGGAAAGATTCAACAAAACATGCATGGACATACAAAGTCTACCAACAGAAGCTGTCATTATGGGCCTCATAAATGGCCTACGAGAAGGACCGTTTAGCCAATCTATATCAAAGAAGTACCCTGCATCCCTGGACGAAGTACAAGAATGGGCACAGAAGTACATCAACATGGAGGAGAATTCTCGACTTGGGGAAGCCTCGCAGTTCGGTTCCACCTACTGAGATAAAGATAAAGAATCCAAGAAAAAGGAAGATCGCTCCAGGGATAAAATCAAAAAATATCATAACTACACCCCTCTTAGGGTATCCTTGGTAGATGTTTACAAAGAAGTCTGCCATACGGAAAAAATACCCCCAGCTCGGCCACTCAAAGGCAAAAGAGGAGGAGGAAATCGGAACGAATACTGTGAGTACCATCGAGTCCGAGGACATTCCACCAACGAATGCTTTGACTTGAAAAATGTCATAGAAAAATTAGTAAGAGAAGGAAAACTAGATCGGTTTTTGGCCAACCGGGATGAAGAGCTAAGAAAAAGAAGAAGGGATGAAGATGTCAGACGGTCTGAGCGATCACCCCACACACCGGAGAGACACGTCCACGTGATACACGGCGGATTTGCGGGAGGAGGAATCTCCAAATCATCTCGCAAGCGACACCTCAAAGAAGTATACCATGTCGGATGAAAGAAGGAGGCGCCAGACATCCCAGCAATCACGTTTACCAAAGAAGACGCATCCGAAATTATCTCAGGACACGACGACCCCATGGTCATCACTATCATACTGGCAAACGCCAACCTCCATCGAACATTAATTGACCAAGGAAGCTCCGCCGACATCTTATTCAAAACTACCTTCGACAAGCTCGGCTTAGAAGAAAAAGAGCTAAGAGCATACCCGAACAGCCTGTTCGGACTTGGGGATACCCCAGTACAACCACTGGGATATGTATCGCTACATAGAACCTTCGGAAAGGGGAACCAATCCAGAACACTCAAGATAGACTACATCGTGGTTGACGTAAGCTCAGCCTACAATGCCTTAATAGGTCGGACAACATTAAACCAACTCGGCGCAATAGTTTCAACTCCACATCTATGTATGAAATTCCCAACTGCAGAAGGGATAGCTACAATAAAAGCAGATCAAAAGATGGCGCGTCGCTGTTATAACAAAAGTCTAAACCTCAGAGGCGAAGGAGGAGAGTTACACACAATCGAACTTGGTGGAGTTCAGAAGCGAGAAGAACTCCGTCCATAGCCCGAGGGTGAAGTAGAGAAAGTTCAGATCGGAGACACTTCAGATAAGCCAACTAATATTGGCACGATCCTGAAAGGAGATGCAAATGAATCACTCATACAGTTCTTACGAGATAATGTTGATCTCTTCGCATGGAAAGCTGCCGACATGCCAGGCATAGATCCCGAACTGATGAACCACAAGTTGGCAGTTTATCCGGGATCCTGGCCGGTACAATAAAGACGAAGAAAACTCGGGTCAGAACGGTCTCACGCTGTAGCAGAACAGGTGCAAGCACTACTAGAGGCAGGGTTCATAAGAGAAGTTAAGTACCCACTATGGCTAGCAAACGTCGTCTTGGTGAGAAAGTCAAATGGGAAGTGGCGAATGCGCACCGACTACATCGACCTCAACAAAGCCTGCCCAAAAGACCCTTATCCACTACCAAGCATCGACGCTCTAGTAGATGCCTCATCGGGATATAAGTATCTCTCGTTTATGGACGCATACTCGGGGTACAACCAGATCCCAATGTATCCACCAGATCAAGAAAAAACCTCGTTTCTAACACCCAAAGCAAACTATTGTTACATCGTAATGCCTTTCGGCCTCAAGAACGCGGGAGCTACTTATTAGAGGCTAATGAATAAGGTCTTCTCAGATCACATCGGAAAAATCATGGAGGTCTACGTGGATGACATGCTGATAAAGACACAAAGTGAAGAAATATTACTGTCCGACTTGGTTCAAGTATTCGACACCATACGGAAGCATGGCATGCGACTTAACCCGGCTAAATGCACCTTCGCAGTAGAAGCCGGTAAGTTCTTGGGCTTTATGCTCACACAAAGAGGAATCGAGGCAAATCCAGATAAATGCCAGGCCATACTCAACATGAAGAGCCCAACCTGCGTCAAAGAGGTACAACAACTCAAAGGGAGACTAGCAGCCTTATCCAGATTCCTAGCAGGGTCAGCAATAAGATCCCTCCCTTTCTACGCTACTTTAAGGAAGGGAAAGAATTTCGAGTGGACAACGGAATGTTAACAAGCCTTCCAAGACTTCAAAGAATTCTTGGGACGGCCACCTATCCTATCTCGACCACGAGAAGGGGAACCACTCATATTATACCTCGCAGTAGGAAGTCGAGCAATAACCTCAGCACTAATTAGAGAAGACGATGGTGGGCAACAACCCGTCTACTTCATTAGTAAAATACTGCAGGGGTCAGAGCTGAACTACCAGAAAATATAGAAGTTTGCCTACGCTCTCATACTCACATCCCGACGACTTTGCCTGTACTTCCAAGCACACACCATTAAGGTTCGGACCAACCATAAAGGGGATATTGCAGAAAACAGATCTAGCAGGAAGAATCCTACAATGGGCAATTGAGTTGTCTGAGTTCGACCTCCAATACGAGGCGCAAACAGCCATTAAATTACAATACCTAGCCGACTTCATTGCAGAATTCACAGACACCCCGGAAATCCCATAGAGTGGAATATATACGTGGACGGCTCCTCGAATAAAATCAGAAGTGGTGCAGGTGTGATAATCGAAAGCAACCAAGGAACCCAACTTGAGCTGTCCCTCAAATTCGGATTTCCGGCCTCAAACAACCAGGCGGAATATGAAGCGTTATTAGCTGGTTTGAAGCTGGCTAGAGAAGTTGGAGCTCAGAAACTCAACATCTACAGCGATTCACAAGTCGTTACCTCACAAATAACAGGGAACTACTAAGCCAAAGATCCTACAATGAAAAAGTATTTGGATAAAACCAAGGAACAGCTCGCGCAACTCGGGGAATATAGGATCTGCCACGTATCCCGCGAGCAAAACGCCCGAGCTGACGCACTCTCAAAACTAGCCAGCACCAAACCAGGGGGCAACAATAGAAGCCTCATCCAGGAAATACTACAGAACCCGTCAATATCGGAAGAAGAAAAAGTCCTAGCCATAACAGGTCGGGATCAAGGATGGATGACCCCCATAATTAACTACCTCAAAACAGAAGCGCTCCCTACAGATGAAAAGGAGGCAAAGAGGTTAAAAAGGGAGGCACAGTACTATACTATCATAAACAACACCCTATATAAAAGAGGGATCTCAGCACCATTGTTAAAATGTGTACCGACCTCCAATACAAAGGAAGTCTTGGAGGAAGTACACAGCGGCATTTGTGGCAATCATCTCGGAGCGCAAGCTCTCACCAAAAAGGTACTCCGGGCGGGATTCTATTGGCCAACTCTACGAAAGGAAGCTACCGAATTTGTAAAGACATGTCCACCATGTCAGAAGCATGTCAACTTTCACATCGCCCCGCCGGAAAAGCTCATCAGCGTGACCTCACCTGGCCATTTGCAAAGTGGGGACTCGATCTTCTCGGACCCTTTCCCCAGGGATCGGGACAAGTCAAGTTCCTCATAGTTGGGGTAGATTATTTCACAATATGGATCGAGGTAGAACCCCTAGCCAACGCCACTACTCAAAGAAGTTGGAAATTCCTATATAGGAACATCATTACAAGGTTCGAGGTTCCATACTCCATCACCACAGATAATGGCACCCAATTCACAGATGCATGCTTCAGAAAACTAGTAGCCGACTTGAATATAAAACACCAGTTCACCACCGTCGAACATTCCCAAGCCAATGGACAAGCCGAAGCGGCCAACAAAGTCATATTGGCCGGGCTAAAACGGAGACTGCAAGAAGCAAAAAGAGATTGGGCTGAGGAACTTTCACAAGTCCTATGGGCGTATCGAACAACTCCACATTCTACTACAAACGAATCACCATTTCGATTAGCATACGGAGTGGAGGCAATGATTCCAATAGAAGTTGAGGAAGGGTCTCCCCGAGTAGTCCACTACAACAAACAAACCAACTCTTAACTTCAAAGAGAAGAGCTCGACCTACTTCTGGAAATCCGAGAAAGAGCTCGGATCAGAGAAGAAGCACTAAAGCGGTGAATGGCTTCCAGGTATAATCAAAAGGTAGTGCCAAGAGGTTTTGCTGAGAATGATCTCATCTTAATCCGAAATGATATTGGAACAACTCGACCCGGAGAAGGAAAGCTGGCAGCCAACTGGAAAGGACCCTACTGAGTCACAGAAGTACTTAGGAAAGGCTACTATAGACTGTCCGAAATCGAGGGACGAGAACTCCCCAGATCATGGCACGCCTGATGAGCGGATAATTTGTACGCTTTTTGGCATTGTTTTTAGTATGTTTTTAGTATGTTCTAGTTAGCTTTTAGTATATTTTTATTAGTTTTTAGTTAAAATTCACTTTTCTAGACTTTACTATGAGTTTGTGTGTTTTTCTGTGATTTCAGGTATTTTCTGGCTGAAATTGAGGGACCTGAGCAAAAATCTGATTCAGAGACTAAAAAGGACTGATGGCGGCATTCAAGAGAATCCGGAAGGTCTAACCTTGTCTGTGGTATTCTGAGTAGGATTCAATGATTGAATGACTGTGACGAGCTTCAAACTCCTGAAGGCGGGGCGTTAGTGACAGACGCAAAAGAATCACTGGATTCTATTCCAGCCTGATTGAGAACCGACAGATGGATAGCCGTGCCGTGACAGGGTGCGTTGAACATTTCCACTGAGAGGATGGGAGGTAGCCACTGACAACGGTGAAACCCTTGCATAAGCTTGCCATGGAAAGGAGTAAGAAGGATTGGATGAAGACAGTAGGAAAGCAGAGAGACGGAAGGGACAAGCATCTTCATACGCTTATCTGAAATTCCCACCAATGAATTACATAAGTATCTCTATCTTTACCTTTATGTTTTATTCGTATATCATCATTCATATCCATTTGAGTCTGCCTGACTAAGATTTACAAGGTGACCATAGCTTGCTTCATACCAACAATCTCTGTGGGATCGACCCTTACTCGCGTAAGGTTTATTACTTGGACGACCCAGTACACTTGCTGGTTAGTTGTGCGAAGTTGTGTTTATGCCATGGTATTGAACACCAAGTTTTTGGATTCATCACCGGGGATTATTTGTGTTGTGAAAAGTATTGATCACAATTTCGCATACCAAGTTTTTGGCGCCGTTGCCGGGGATTGTTCGAGTATGGACAACTGACGGTTCATCTTGTTGCTTAGATTAGGTATTTTTTTTTCAGAATTCTTAAGAATGAATTCTAGTGTTTCAAGGTGATGTTCTTATCATCACTAAAGCTGATTGATTTTCATCAATTTAGCTCTTGAATGCAATGTCCTGCTGAAGCTTGGCTAGCCATGTCTAATTCCTTTAGACTGAAGCTTTAGACTAACATTGCATGATTCCTGGAATTCTCATTAAGAATTTTGATATCTTTATTTTCTTTTCCACTTAATTTTCGAAAAAGCACAAAAAAATTTACAAAATCATAAAAACCAAAAATATTTTTCCTGTTGAGACTCTATTCTCATTTTAAGTTTGGTGTCAATTGCATGTTTCTGTTCTTCTTGCATTCATGCATGTGTCTTAGTGATCTTCAAGATGTTCTTGATGATTTCATTACTCTGATCTTTAATTTCTCTTGACTTGAGTGTTTGTGTTTCTCATATGCATTCTCATTTTGTTAGTGTCAGTAGTGTACAAACTGCTAAGTTTGGTGTCTTGCATGCATTGTTATTTGATTTTAGTTGCATTTTGATTATTCCTCACTATTAAAAATCCAAAAATATTTTTAATTTGTGTCTTTTCAAGTCAATAATACAGAGAATTGAAGATTCAGAACATACAGCAGAGGAATTATACAGAAAAAGCTGGGCGTTCAAAACGCCCAGTGAAGAAGGACAGACTGGCGTTTAAACGCCAGCCAGGGTGCCTGGTTGGGCGTTTAACGCCCAAAAGGGTAGAGTTTTGGGCGTTAAATGCCAGAATGTGCACCATTCTGGGCGTTTAACGCCAGGATGGCACAAGAGGGAAGATTTTGTTTTCAATGCAAATTTTTTTCAAGTTTTCAAAATCTTTTCAAAATCAAATCTTTTTCAAATCATATCTTTTCAATCAAATCTTTTTCAAATTCAATTTCTTTCTATTTTCAAAGATACTTGCTATCAATTAATGATTTGATTCAACATTTCAAGTATGTTGCCTTTTCTGTTGAGAAAGGTTTAATGTTTGAATCATATCTTTTCTTGATAGCCAAGTCATTAATTTTCAAAATCAAATTTTTTTTTAAAATGTTTTTCAAATCATATCTTCTCAATCACATCTTTTTAAAACCAATCATATCTTCTTAACCACATCTTTTTCAAAATAACTTTCAATCAAATCTTTTTGATTTCTAATTTCAAATTCTTTTTCAAAAATCACTTGATTTCTTTCCCACTTTTATTTTCGAAAATCAATTAGTGTGTTTCAAAATGTTTTCAAAATCTTTTACTTGATTTTCGAAAATTACTTCCCCTCTTCTCACATCCTTCTATTTATGGACTAACACTATTCCTTAATGCAAAATTCGAACTCCATCTTCTTTGATAAGTTCGAATTTTTTACTTCTGCCTTCCATTTTTCTTTTCCTCTGACACCTCAAGGAATCTCTATACTGTGACATAGAGGATTCCACATTTTCATGTTCTCTTCTCTTTCTTATGAGCAGGAGTAAGGACAAAAGCATTCTTGTTGAGGCAGATCCTGAACCTGAAAGGACCTTGAAGCGAAAGCTAAGAGAAGCCAAGGCACAACTCTCTGTAGAGGACCTAACAGAAATCTTCAAAGAAGAAGAACCCATGGCAGCCGAAAACAACAACAATGCCAACAATGCAAGGAAGGTGCTGGGTGACTTTACTGCACCTACTCCCGACTTCTATGGGAGAAGCATCTCTATCCCTGCCATTGGAGCAAACAACTTTGAGCTCAAGCCTCAATTAGTTTCTCTAATGCAACAAAATTGCAAGTTCCATGGACTTCCATTGGAAGATCCTCATCAGTTTTTAGCTGAGTTCTTGCAAATCTGTGACACTGTCAAGACTAATGGGGTTGACCCTGAGGTCTACAGACTTATGCTATTCCCTTTTGCTGTAAGAGACAGAGCTAGAATATGGTTGGACTCACAACCTAAAGAAAGCCTGAACTCTTGGGAAAAGCTAGTCAATGCCTTCTTGGCAAAGTTCTTTCCACCTCAAAAATTGAGTAAGCTTAGAGTGGAAGTCCAAACCTTCAGACAGAAGGAAGGAGAGTCCCTCTATGAAGCTTGGGAAAGATACAAACAATTAATCAGAAAGTGTCCCACTGATATGCTTTCTGAATGGAGCATCATTGGAATTTTCTATGATGGTCTCTCTGAACTATCCAAGATGTCTTTGGATAGCTCTGCTGGAGGATCTCTTCATCTGAAGAAGACGCCAACAGAAGCTCAAGAGCTGATTGAAATGGTTGCAAATAACCAATTCATGTACACTTCTGAAAGGAATCCTGTGAACAATGGGACTAGTCAGAAGAAAGGAGTTCTTGAGATTGACACTCTGAATGCCATACTGGCTCAGAACAAAATATTGACTCAGCAAGTCAATATGATTTCTCAAAGTCTGTCTGGAATGCAAAATGCACCAAGCAGTACTAAGGATTGATTATTCCTCATTATTAAAAATCCATAAAAAATTTAATTTGTGTCTTTTCAAGTCAATAATACAGAGGATTGAAGATTCAGAACATTCAGCAGAGGAATTACACAGAAAAAGCTGGGCGTTCAAAACGCCCAGTGAAGAAGGAAAATTGGCGTTTAAACGCCAGCCAGGGTACCTGGCTGGGCGTTTAACGCCCAAAAGGGTAGCATTTTGGGCGTTAAACGCCAGAATGGATACCATTTTGGGCGTTTAACGCCAGGATGGCACAAGAGGGAAGATTTTGTTTTCAATTCAAATTTTTTTCAAGTTTTCAAAATTTTTCAAAATCAAATCTTTTTCAAATCATATCTTTTCAATCATATATTTTCAAAATCAATTTCTTTCCATTTTCAAAAATACTTGCTAACAATTAATGATTTGATTCAATATTTCAAGTATGTTGCCTTTTCTGTTGAGAAAGGTTTAATGTTCGAATCATATCTTTTCTTGTTAGCCAAGTCATTGAT
This sequence comes from Arachis hypogaea, assembly GCF_003086295.3. NCBI lineage: Eukaryota > Viridiplantae > Streptophyta > Magnoliopsida > Fabales > Fabaceae > Arachis > Arachis hypogaea. Next base: position 14,252,858 of record NC_092039.1, read on the forward strand.
TTTAAAAATCAAATCTTTTTAAATTATTTTTCCAAATCATATCTTTTCAATCATATCTTTTTAATCACATCTTTTTCAAAATAAGTTTTCAATCATATCTTTTTTATTTTTAATTTCAAAATCTTTTTCAAAAATCACTTTACTTCTTTCTCAATCTTAGTTTTCGAAAATCATCAATCAATTTTTCAAAATGTTTTTAAAATCTTTTTTAATTTATTTTCGAAAATTCTTCCCTTCTTCTCACATCCTTCTATTTATGGACTAACATGTGCAATTCGAACTCTATCTTTCTAAGTTCGAATTCTTCTACCTCTTCCTTCTATTTTTCTTTTCCTCTGACACCTCAAGGAATCTCTATACTGTGACATAGAGGATTCCATATTTTCTTGTTCTCTTCTCTTTCATATGAGCAGGAGCAAAGACAAAAGCATTCTTGTTGAGGCTGACCCTGAACCTGAAAGGACCTTGAAACGAAAGCTAAGAGAAGCTAAAGCACAACTCTCTAGAGGACCTAATAGAAATCTTCAAACAAGAAGAAGACATGGCAGCCGAAAACAATAACCATGCCAACAATGCAAGAAAGGTGCTGGGTGACTTTACTACACCTACTCCCGACTTCTATGGGAAAAGCATCTCTATCCCTGCCATTGGAGCAAACAACTTTGAGCTTAAGCCTCAATTAGTTTCTCTAATGCAACAGAATTGCAAGTTCCATGGACTTCCATTGGAAGATCCTCATCAGTTTTTAGCTGAATTCTTGCAAATCTGTGACACTGTTAAGACCAATGGGGTTGACCCTGAGGTCTACAGACTTATGCTATTCCCTTTTGCTGTAAGAGACAGAGCTCGGATATGGTTGGACTCACAACCTAAAGAAAGCCTGAACTCTTGGGAAAAGCTAGTCAATGCCTTCTTGGCAAAGTTCTTTCCACCTCAAAAATTGAGTAAGCTTAGAGTGGAAGTCCAAACCTTTAGACAGAAGGAAGGTGAATCCCTCTATGAAGCTTGGGAAAGATACAAACAATTGATCAGAAAGTGTCCTTCTGACATGCTTTCTGAGTGGAGCATCATAGGTATCTTCTATGATGGTCTGTCTGAACTGTCCAAGATGTCATTGGATAGCTCTGCTGGAGGATCTCTTCATCTGAAGAAGACGCCTGCAGAAGCTCAAGAACTCATTGAAATGGTTGCAAATAACCAATTCATGTACACTTCTGAAAGGAATCCTGTGAACAATGGGACGAATCAGAAGAAAGGAGTTCTTGAGATTGATACTCTGAATGCCATATTGGCTCAGAACAAAATATTGACTCAGCAAGTCAATATGATTTCTCAAAGTCTGTCTGGAATGCAAGCTGCACCAGGCAGTACTAAGGATGCTTCATCTGAAGAAGAAGCTTATGATCCTGAGAACCCTTCAATGGAAGAGGTGAATTACATGGGAGAACCCTATGGAAACACCTATAATCCTTCATGGAGAAATCATCCAAATTTCTCATGGAAGGATCAACAGAGACCTCAACAAGGTTTCAATAACAATAATGGTGGAAGAAATAGGTTTAGCAACAGCAAGCCTTTTCCATCATCTTCTCAGCAACAGACAGAGAGTTCTAAGCAGAACACCTCTGACTTAGCAACCATGGTCTCTGATCTGATCAAAACCACTCAAAGTTTCATGATTGAAACAAGGTCCTCCATTAGAAATTTGGAGGCACAAGTGGGTCAGCTGAGTAAGAAAATTACTGAACTCCCTCCTAGTACTCTTCCAAGCAATATAGAAGAAAATCCAAAAGGAGAGTGCAAAGCCATCAACATGGCCGAATTTGGAGAGGAGGAAGAGGCAGTGAACGCCACTGAGGAAGACCTCAATGGACGTCCACTGGCTTCCAACGAGTTCCCCAATGAGGAACATTGGGAATCTGAGGCTCAAAATGAGACCATAGAGATTCCATTGGACTTACTTCTGCCATTCATGAGCTCTGATTAGTATTCTTCCTCTGAAGAGGATGAGTATGTCACTAAGGAGCAAGTTGCTAAATACCTTGGAGCAATCATGAAGTTGAATGACAAGTTATTTGGTAATGAGACTTGGGAGGATGAACCCCCTTTGCTCACCAAAGAACTGGATGACTTGTCTAGGCAGAAACTGCCTCAAAAGAGACAGGATCCTGGGAAGTTTTCAATACCTTGTACCATAGGCACCATGACCTTCAAGAAGGCCTTGTGTGACCTAGGGTCAAGTGTAAACCTCATGCCTCTCTCTGTAATGGAAAAGCTAGGGATCTTTGAGGTGCAAGCTGCAAAAATCTCACTAGAGATGGCAGACAACTCAAGAAAACAAGCTCATGGACTTGTAGAGGATGTTCTGGTAAAAGTTGAAGACCATTACATCCCTGCTGATTTCATAGTCCTAGAGAATGGAAAGTGCATGGATGAATCCATCATCCTTGGCAGACCCTTCCTAGCCACAGCAAGGGCTGTGATTGATGTTGATAGAGGAGAATTGATCATTCAAGTGAATGAAGAATCCTTTGTGTTTAAGGCTCAAGGATATCCCTCTGTCATCATGGAGAGGAAGCATGAAGAGCTTCTCTCAAAACAGAGCCACACAGAGCCCCCACAGTCAAACTCTAAGTTTGGTGTTGGGAGGCCACAACCAACTTCTAAGTTTGGTGTTGAACCCCCACATTCAAACTCTAAGTTTGGTGTTGGGAGGTTCCAACATTGCTCTGAGCATCTCTGAGGCTCCATGAGAGCCCTCTGTCAAGCTACCGACATTAAAGAAGCGCTTGTTGGGAGGCAACCCAATGTTATATTTTATCTATTTTCCTTTGTTATTTTATGTTCTTTTGTAGGTTGATGATCATGAGAAGTCACAAAATCAATTGAAAAAGCAAAAACAGAATGAAAAACAGAAGAAAAATAGCACACTCTGGAGGAGAGCATGCTGGCATTTAAACGCCAGTAAGGCTAGCTGTTGGGCGTTTAACGCCCAGTCTGGCACCATTCTGGGCGTTTAACGCCAGAAAGGGGCACCAGACTGGCGTTAAACGCCAGAAAAGGGCAAGCATTCGGCGTTAAACGCCAGAAATGGGCACCAGCCCGGTGTTTAACGCCAGAATTGGCTCAAAACGCATTTTTGCTTGCCATTTGGTGCAGGGATGACTTTTCCTTGACACCTCAGGATCTGTGGACCCCACAGGATCCCCACCTTCCCTACCACTCTCTCTCTCTTCTTCACCCATTCACCAATCACCTCAACACCTCTTCCCCAAAAAACCCTTCACCTATCAAATCCCATCTTTCTCTTCACCACTCACATCCATCCTTCATAAAACCCCACCTACCTCACCATTCAAATTCAAACCACTTTCCCACCCAAACCCACCCATACATGACCGAACCCTACCCTCCCCCCACTCCTATATAAACCCATCTTCACTCCTTCATTTTCACACAACCAAACCACCACTTCTCCCCCTTTTTTGGCCGAACACAAAGCCATTCCCTTCTTCCTCATTTCTTCTTCTTCTACTCTCTTCTTTCTTCTTTTGCTCGAGGACGAGCAAACCTTTTAAGTTTGGTGTGGTAAAAGCATTGCTTTTTTTTTTCTATAACCATTTATGGCATCCAAGGCCGGAGAAACTTCTAGAAAGAGGAAAGGGAAGGCAAAAGCTTCCACCTCCGAGTCATGGGAGATGGAAAGATTCATCTCAAGGGTGCATCAAGACCACTTCTATGAAGTTGTGGCCTTGAAGAAGGTGATCCCCGAGGTCCCTTTTCACTCAAAAAGAGTGAATATCCGGAGATCCAACATGAGATTTGAAGAAGCGGTTGGGAAGTTCTTACCAACCCCATTCAACAAGTCAAAATCTTAACGGTTCAAGAGTTCTATGCCAATGCATGGATCACCAAGAACCATGATCAAAGTGTGAACCCGGATCCAAAGAATTGGCTTACTATGGTTCGGGGGAAATACTTGGATTTTAGTCCGGAAAATGTAAGGTTGGCATTCAACTTGCCCATGATGCAAGGAGATGAACATCCTTACACTAGAAAGGTCAACTTTGATCAAAGGTTGGAACAAGTCCTCACAGTCATATGTGAAGAGGGCGCCCAATGGAAGAGAGATTCAAGAAGGAAGCCGGTTCAACTGAGAAGGCATGACCTCAAACCCGTGGCTAGAGGATGGTTGGAGTTTATCCAACGCTCAATCATTCCCACTAGCAACCGGTCCGAAGTTACTATAGACCGGGCTATCATGATTCATAGCATCATGATTGGAGAAGAAATAGAAGTTCATGAGGTTATATCCCAAGAACTTTATAAGGTGGCGGACAAGTCCTCTACCTTGGCAAGGTTAGCCTTTCCTCATCTCATTTGTCACCTCTGTTATTCAGTGGGAGTTGACATAGAGGGAGACATCCCCATTGATGAGGACAAGCCCATCACTAAGAAGAGGATGGAGCAAACAAGAGACCCCTCTCATCATCAAATCCCTGAGATGCCTCAATGGATGCACTTTCCTCCACAAAACTATTGGGAGCAACTAAACACCTCCCTAGGAGAATTGAGTTCCAACATGGGATAACTAAGGGTGGAGCACCAAGAACACTCTGTTCTCCTCCATGAAATTAGAGAAGATCAAAGAATCATAAGAGAGGAGCAACAAAGACAAGGAAGAGACATTGAGGAGCTCAAGCACTCCATAAGATCTTCAAGAGGAAGAACAAGCCGCCATCACTAAGGTGGACCCGTTCTTTAATTTCCTTGTTCTTTATTTTCCTGTTTTTCGAATTTTAGTGCTTATGTTTGTCTATGTTTGTGTCTTGTGATCATTAGTGTCTTAGTGTCTATGCCTTAAAGTTATGAATGTCCTATGAATCCATCACCTCTCTTAAATAAAAAATTTTCTTAATTGAAAAAGAGTAGAATTGCATGAATTCTGAATTTTATAACAGTTTAATTATCTTGATGTGGTGGCAATACTCTTGTTTTCTGAATGTATGCTTAAACAGTGCATATGTCTTTTGAATTTGTGGTTCATAAATATTGGCTCTTGAAAGAATGATGAAAAGGAGACATGTTACTGAGAATCTGAAAAATCATTAAAATGATTCTTGAAGCAAGAAAAAGTAGTTATTCAAAAAAAAAGAAATAAAAAGAAAAAGAAAAAGAAAGAAAAAGAAAGAAATAAAGTTGTGATCCAAGGCAAAAAAAGAGTGTGCTTAAGAACCCTGGACACCTCTAATTGGGGACTCTAGCAAAGCTGAGTCACAATCTGAAAAGGTTCACCCAATTATGTGTCTGTGGCATGTATGTATCCGGTGGTAATACTGGAAGACAGAGTGCTTTGGGCCATAGCCAAGACTCAATAAGTAGCTGTGTTCAAGAATCATCATACTTAACTAGGAGAATCAATGACACTATCTGGATTCTGACTTCCTAAAGAAGCCAATCATTCTGAATTTCAAAGGATAGAGTGAGATGCCAAAACTGTTCGAGGCAAAAAGCTAAAAGCCCCGCTCATCTAATTAATACTGATCTTCATAGATGTTTTTGGAATTCATTGCATATTCTCTTCTTTTTATCTTTTTGATTTTCAGTTGCTTGAGGACAAGCAACAATTTAAGTTTGGTGTTGTGGTGAGCGGATAATTTGTACGCTTTTTGGCATTGTTTTTAGTATGTTTTTAGTATGATCTAGTTAGTTTTTAGTATATTTTTATTATTTTTTAGTTAAAATTCACTTTTCTGGACTTTACTATGAGTTTGTGTATTTTTCTGTGATTTCAGATATTTTCTGGCTGAAATTGAGGGACCTGAGCAAAAATCTGATTCAGAGACTAAAAAGGACTGCAGATGCTGTTGGATTCTGACCTCCCTGCACTCGAAGCGGATTTTCTGGAGCTACAGAAGCCCAATGGCGCGCTCTCAACGGCGTTGGAAAGTAGACATCCTGGGCTTTCCAGAATATATGATAGTCATACTTTGCCCAAGATCTGATGGCCCAAACCGGCGTTCAAAGTCACCCTCAGAATTCTAGCGTTAAACGCCAGAACTGGCACAAGAATGGGAGTTAAACGCCCAAACTGGCATAAAAGCTGGCGTTTAACTCCAAGAAGAGTCTCTACACGAAAATGCTTCAATGCTCAGCCCAAGCACACACCAAGTGGGCCCGGAAATGGATTTTTATGTCATTTACTCATCTCTGTACACCCTAGGCTACTAGTTCTCTATATATAGGACCTTTTACTATTGTATTTTGAGCTTTTGATCATTTTTTTGATTGAACCATTCTTTGGGAGGCTGGCCATTCGGCCATGCCTAGACCTTGTTCTTATGTATTTTCAACGGTGGAGTTTCTACACACCATAGATTAAGGTGTGGAGCTCTGCTGTACCTCGAGTATTAATGCAATTACTATTGTTCTTCTATTCAATTCCGCTTGTTCTTGTTCCAAGATATCACTTGTTCTTCAACTTGATGAATGTGATGATCCGTGACACTCATCATCATTCTCACCTATGAACGTGTGCCTGACAACCACCTCCGTTCTACCTTAGATTGGGTGAATATCTCTTGGATTCCTGATACACGATGCATGGTTGATCGCCTGACAACCGAGTGCTCGCCTGACAAACCGAGCCAGCCATTCCGTGAGATCAGAGTCTTCGTGGTATAGGCTAGAACTGATGGCGGCATTCAAGAGAATCTGGAAGGTCTAACCTTGTCTGTGGTATTCTGAGTAGGATTCAATGATTGAATGACTGTGACGAGCTTCAAACTCCTGAAGGCGGGGCGTTAGTGACAGACGCAAAAGAATCACTGGATTCTATTCCGGCCTGATTGAGAACCACAGATGGATAGCCGTGCCGTGACAGGGTGCGTTGAACATTTCCACTGAGAGGATGGAGGTAGCCACTGACAACGGTGAAACCCTTGCATAAGCTTGCCATGGAAAGGAGTAAGAAGGATTGGATGAAGACAGTAGGAAAGCAGAGAGACGGAAGGGACAAGCATCTTCATACACTTATCTGAAATTCCCACCAATGAATTACATAAGTATCTCTATCTTTATCTTTATGTTTTATTCGTATATCATCATTCATATTCATTTGAGTCTGCCTGACTAAGATTTACAAGGTGACCATAGCTTGCTTCATACCAACAATCTCTGTGGGATCGACCCTTACTCGCGTAAGGTTTATTACTTGGACGACCCAGTACACTTGCTGGTTAGTTGTGCGAAGTTGTAGTGATCACAATTTCGTCCACCAGTCATGAGGTACAGATACAATGTCAAAAGATCCTATTTATAGTGAACTAGTAACCTATGATATACAGAAATGAGTAAATGACGTAAAAATCCACTTCCGGGGTCCACTTGGTGTGTGCTTGGGCTGAGCATTGAAGCTTTCATGTATAGAGACTTTTCCTGGAGTTAAACGCCAGCTTTTGTGCCAGTTTGGGCGTTTAACTCCAACTTTTGTGCCAGTTCCGGCGTTAAACGCCGGGAATTCTGAAGCTGATTTGCAACGCCAGTTTAGGCCATCAAATCTCAGGCAAAGTATGGACTATTATACATTGCGAGAAAGCCCAGGATGTCTACTTTCCAACGCAATTAAGAGCGCGCAAATTAGGCTTCTGTAGCTCCAGAAAATCTACTTCGAGTGCAGGGAGGTCAGAATCCAACAGCATCTGCAGTCCTTTTTCAGCCTCTGAATCAGATTTTTGCTCAGGTCCCTCAATTTCAACCAGAAATTACCTGAAATCACAGAAAAACACACGAACTCATAGTAAAGCCTAGAAAAGTGGATTTTAAATAAAAACTAATAAAAACATACTAAAAACTAACTAAAATGTACTAAAAACAGTGCCAAAAAGCGTATAAATTATCCGCTCATCACAACACCAAACTTAAATTGTTGCTTGTCCCCAAGCAACTGAAAATCAAATAGGATAAAAAGAAGAGAATATACTATAGACTCCAAAATATCAATGAAACTTAGCTCCAATTAGATGAGCGGGACTAGTGGCTTTTTGCTTTTGAACAGTTTTGGCATCTCACTTTATCATTTGAAGTTTAGAATGATTGGCATCTATAGGAACTCAGAATTCAGATACTGTTATTGATTCTCCTAGTTAAGTATGATGATTCTTGAACATAGCTACTTTATGAGTCTTGGCTGTGGCCTAAAGCATTTTGTCTTCCAGTATTACTACCGGATAAATACATGCCACAGACACATAACTGGGTGAACCCTTTTTAGATTGTGACTCAGCTTTGCTAGAGTCCCCAATTAGAGGTGTCCAGGGTTCTTAAGCACACTCTTTTTGCCTTGGATCATTTATTTTTTCTATTCACTGCTTTTTCTTGCTTCAAGAATCAATTTGATGATTTTTCAGATCCTCAATAACATTTCTCCTTTTCCATCATTCTTTTAAGAGCCAACAAGTTTAACATTCTTCAATCAACAAATTCAAAAGATATATGCACTATTCAAGCATTCATTCAGAAAACAAAAAGTATTGTCACCACATCAAACTAATTTAACTAGTTTCAGAGATGAATTCGAAATCCTGCACTTCTTGTTCTTTTGTGATTAAAGCATTTTTCATTTAAGAGAGGTGATGGATTCATAGGACATTCATAGCTTTAAGACATGAACTTTAAATTTTATTAATCATGAATTAAGAACAAGACTCAAAAATAAATATAAGATAAGACTAATAGTAATAGAAAACAAAAATTTAAATGACTCTAAAACAGACTCCTAATGATAGAGGTTATCACAGAGTTAGGACTCAACAACCTTGATTTTGAGAAGTGGATGTTCCCTCAACTTGTGGGGTATTTGACCCTTCAAAGGAGAGCTTCTGGTGCTTCAGCTCCTGTAGCTCACGCCCCTGCTTCTCTTGTTCCTTCAGCAATTTGCAGAGCATGCAGTTTTGATTCTGCTATTCTTCCTTAATTTGTTCCATAGTTTCTTGCAGCTTGGCAACAGATGCTTCTAGGCTGGCCCAGTAGTCAATTTCAGGAAGTTCAGGGAGGAATTCCTGTGCCCTCCTTTTGATAGAGTTATCTTGCATTTGTCCTTCCATTGACTTCTTGGTGATTGGATGTTCAATTGGGATGAATTCATCTACTCCCATCCTCACCCCAGCATCTTTACATAGCAAGGAGATTAAGCTTGGGTAAGCCAGTTTGGCTTTTGGTGCACGAAATTGCAATCACACTTTTGCAACTCCGCACAACTAACCAGCAAGTGCACTGGGTCGTCCAAGTAATACCTTGCGTGAGCAAGGGTCGATCCCACGGAGATTGTCGGCTTGAAGCAAGCTATGGTTATCTTGTAAATCTTAGTCAGGATATCAGAAATTATCAGGATTGATTGTGAAAAGCAAAAGAACATGAAATGGTTACTTGTTTCGCAGTAATGGAGAATAGGTTGAGGTTTCGGAGATGCTCTGTCCTCTGAATCTCTGCTTTCCTACTGTCTTCTTCATCAAACACGCAAGGTTCCTTCCATGGCAAGCTGTATGTAGGGTTTCACCGTTGTCAATGGCTACCTCCCATCCTCTCAGTGAAAACGATTGCTAATGCTCTGTCACAGCATGCGGAATTCAGCTGTCGGTTCTCGGTCAGGCCGGAATAGAATCCAGTGATTCTTTTGCGTCTGTCACTAACGCCCCGCCTGCTAGGAGTTTGAAGCACGTCACAGTCATCCAATCATTGAATCCTACTCAGAATACCACAGACAAGGTTTAGACCTTCCGGATTCTCTTGAATGCCGCCATCAGTTCTAGCTTATACCACGAAGATTCCGGTTAAAGAATCCAAGAGATAACTACTTAATCTAAGGTAGAACGGAGGTGGTTGTCAGGCACACGTTCATAGTTGAGAATGATGATGATTGTCACAGATCATTACATTCATCCGGGTTAAGAACAAGTATTATCTTAGAATGGAAGCAAGCATGATTGAATGAGAAACAGTAGTAATTGCATTAATCCATCAAGACACAGCAGAGCTCCTCACCCCCAACCATGGGGTTTAGAGACTCATGCCATGGAAGATACACAAAGAAAACGTGTAAAGTGTCATGAGGTACTGATACAATGTCAAATGATCCTATTAATAGTAAACTAGTAGCCTAGGGTGTACAGAGATGAGTAAATGACTTAAAAATCCACTTCCGGGCCCACTTGGTGTGTGCTTGGGTTGAGCAATGAAGCATTTTCGTGTAGAGACCTTTTCTGGAGTTAAACGCCAGCTTTCATGCCAGTTTGGGCGTTTAACTCCAAGTTTTATGCCAGTTCCAGCGTTAAACGCTGGAATTTCTGAGGGTGACTTTGAACGCCGGTTTGGGCCATCAAATCTTGGGCAAAGTATAGACTATCATATATTGCTGGAAAGCCCGGGATGTCTTCTTTCCAACGCCGTTGAGAGCGCGCCAATTGAGCTTCTGTAGCTCCAGAAAATCCATTTCGAGTGCAGGGAGGTCAGAATCCAACAGCATCTGCAGTCCTTTTCAGTCTCTGAATCAGATTTTTGCTCAGAACCCTCAATTTCAGCCAGAAAATACCTGAAATCACAGAAAAACACACAAACTCATAGTAAAGTCTAGAAAAGTGAATTTTAACTAAAAACTAATAAAAATATACTAAAAACTAACTAGATCATACTAAAAACATACTAAAAACAATGCCAAAAAGCGTATAAATTATCCGCTCATCACAACACCAAACTTAAATTGTTGCTTGTCCCCAAGCAACTAAAAATCAAAATAGGATAAAAAGAAGAGAATATACTATAGACTCCAAAATATCAAGGAAACATAGCTCCAATTAGATGAGCGGGACTAGTAGCTTTTTGCCTCCGAACAGTTTTGGCATCTCACTCTATCCTTTGAATTTCGGAATGATTGGCATCTATAAGAACTCAGAATTCAAATAGTGTTATTGATTCTCTTAGTTAAGCATAATGATTCTTGAACATAGCTAGTGTATGAGTCTTGGCTGTGGCCCAAAGCACTCTGTCTTCCAGTATTACCACCGGATACATTCATGCCACAGACACATAAATGGGTGAACCTTTTCAGATTGTGACTCAGCTTTGCTAGAGTCCCCAATTAGAGGTGTCCAGGGTTCTTAAGCACACTCTTTTTGCCTTGGATCACAACTTTATTTCCTTCTTTTTCTTTTCCTTTCTCTCTTTTTTTTTTCGAAATTTTTTTTTTGAATCACTGCTTTTTCTTGCTTCAAGAATCAATCTGATGATTTTTCAGATCCTCAATAACATTTCTCTTTTTCCTTCATTCTTTCAAGAGCCAACAAAAATTTTTTTAACATTCTCAAAACAACACGTTCAAAAGACATATGCACTGTTCAAGCATTCATTCAGAAAACAAAAAGTATTGTCACCACATCAAACTAATTCAACTAGTTTCAAGGATAAATTTCGAAATCCTGTACTTCTTGTTCTTTTGTGATTAAAGCATTTTTCATTTAAGAGAGGTGATAGATTCATAGGACATTCATAGCTTTAAGACATAAAATTTCAATTTTATTAATTATGAATTAAGAACAAGACTCAAAGATAGATATAAGATGAGACTAGAAAAAAAATAAAAATAGAAAACAAAACAAAAGAAAAAAAACGCAAAAACATAGGCTTCTAATGATAGAGGTTTTCACAGAGTTAGGACTCAACAACCTTGATTTTGAGAAGTGGATGCTCCCTCAGCTTGAGAGGAGAGCTTTTGGCGTTTCAACTCTTGGAGTTCACGCCCCTGCTTCTCTTGTTCCTTCAGCAATTTGCAGAGCATGCAGTTCTGATTCTGCTGTTCTTCCTTCAGTTGCTCCATAGTCTCTTGCAACTTGGTGATAGATGCTTCTAGGCTGTTCCAGTAGTCAATTCTTGAGAATTCAGGGAGGAATTCCTGTGCCCTCCTCTTGATAGAGTTGTCTTGCATTTGGCCTTCCATTGACTTCTTGGTGATTGGGTGTTCAATGGGTATGAACTCATCTACTCCCATCTTCACCCCAGCCTCTTTACAGAGCAAGGAAATCAAGCTTGGGTAAGCCAATTTGGCTTCAGTGGAATTTTTATTTGCAATTGTGTAGATCTCACAAGCAATCACATGATGAACCTCCACTTCTTTTCCAAGCATAATGCAATGAATCATCACTGCTCTCTTGATGGTGACCTCAGAACGGTTGCTAGTGGGCAATATGGAACACCCAATAAAGTCTAGCCAACCTCTTGCAATTGGTTTGAGGTCTCCCCTCTTGAGTTGGTTTGGGACACCCCTTGAATTGGTTATCCACTTAGTTCCAGGGAGGCATATGTCCTCTAGAACTTGATCCAACCCTTTATCTGCAATCACATGATGAACCTCCACTTCTTTTCCAAGCATAATGCAATGAATCATCACTGCTCTCTTGATGGTGACCTCAGAACGGTTGCTAGTGGGCAATATGGAACGCCCAATAAAGTCTAGCCAACCTCTTGCAATTGGTTTGAGGTCTCCCCTCTTGAGTTGGTTTGGGACACCCCTTGAATTGGTTATCCACTTAGTTCCAGGGAGGCATATGTCCTCTAGAACTTGATCCAACCCTTTATCTGCTCTCACCATCCTCCTATTGAAGGAATCAGGATCATCTTGCAGTTGAGGTAGTTTGAAGATTTCTCTTATTTTGTCCAGATGGAAGTACATAACTTTCCCTCTGACCATGGTTCTGTAGGTATGGTAAGCAGTTCCAGTCATTCTCTGTTTATCTGTCAGCCACAGATTAGAGTAGAATTCCTGAACCATGTTCTTTCCAACCTTTATTTCAGGATTGGTCAGAACTTCCCATCCTCTATTTCGAATTTGCTCTTGGATCCCCTGATATTCATCTTCTTTCAGATCAAATTTAACTTCCGGGATCACTGACCTCAGACCCATTATTTTGTGATAATGGTCTTCATGTTCTTTGGTTAAGAACTTCTCTTGATTCCAAAGATTCTTTGGATTATCCTCTTTCTTTCCTCTTGAATTGGTTTGTTTTCCCTTAGGAGCCATGATCTTGATGAATCTTGGCTTAGTGATCACGGAAAAGCACACCAAACTTAGAAGTTTGCTTGTCCTCAAGCAAAAGAAAGGAAAGAAGAGAGAGAGAGAGAGAAAGAGGAAATTCGAATGGTGTGGGGAAAGAGGGGTGTCAAAGGTGTATTTATAAGGTGGGGAGGGGAGTTTTCGAAAAAAAAGAAATTTGAAAAGAGATTTGAGAAGATATGGAAAGAAATTGAGAGAAAGGTGAGTTTTTTGAACAAAATTTGGGAATGATTTGAATGATTTGAAGAATGATTTTGAAAATTTGAAAGTGAATGATGAGAGATTGAAATGTGTTTTTGTAGAAGAATATGGGAAAGAAAAGGAAAGTTTGAAAAAATCTGAGTTGAAAACAAAATTGTGGTCCCCCCACCTTACTGGCATTAAACGCCCAGAATGGCACCCATTCTGGCATTTAACGCCCATTTGGTGCCCCTTTTGGGCGTTTAACGCCCAGCCAGGTGCCCTGGCTGGCGTTAAACGCCATAAATCCTTTATTACTGGGCGTTTTTCTGAACGCCCAGGATGCTGCACACCTGGCGTTAAACGCCCAGAATGGTGCCCATTCTGGCGTTTAACGCCCAAAATGGCACCATTCCTGGCGTTAAACGCCCAGAATGGCACCCATTCTGGCGTTTAACGCCCAAAAAGCCCCTTACTGGCGTTTAACGCCCAAAAAGCCCCTTACTGGCGTTTTTTCGCCAGTAAGCTCTTTTTCTCTGCTTTTTGAGCTGAATTCTTCTGTAACCCTGTGAATTCCTTCATTTTTGATACTTGCCTCTGTAAGAACAATTCATACAACTTCCTAATGACTGGGTTGCCTCCCAGCAAGCGCTTCTTTACTGTCTTTAGCTGGACTTTCACTGAGAATCACTCAAGTCTCAGTTTTGAGAATTCCTGCTCAAAATTCCCTTCAAGATAATGCTTGATTCTCTGTCCATTAACAATGAACTTTTTGTCAGAATCAGTATCCTGAAGCTCAACATATCCATATGGTGACACTCCTGTAATCACATACGGACCCCTCCACCGGGATTTGAGTTTTCCTGGAAACAGTCTGAGCCTAGAGTTGAAGAGCAGGACTTTTTGTCCTGGCTCAAAGACTCTGGTTGACAACTTCTTGTCATGCCATTTCTTTGCCTTTTCCTTATAAATTTTTGCATTTTCAAAGGCATTGAGTCTGAACTCCTCTAGCTCATTTAGCTGGAGCAGTCTTTTTTCACCAGCTAACTGTGCATCCATGTTTAGGAATCTGGTTGCCCAGTAGGCTTTATGTTCCAGTTCCACAGGCAAATGACAGGCCTTCCCATAGACCAGTTGGTATGGAGAGGTTCCTATAGGAGTCTTGAATGCTGTTCTGTATGCCCATAGAGCATCATCCAAGCTCTTTGCCCAATCCTTTCTTCGGGCCATCACGGTCCGTTCCAGGATTCTTTTTAGTTCTCTGTTAGAGACCTCAGCTTGCCCATTTGTCTGTGGATGATACGGAGTTGCCACTTTGTGGCTAATTCCATATCTAACCATAGCAGAGTATAGCTGTCTGTTGCAGAAATGAGTGCCCCCGTCACTGATTAGTATTTTGGGAACACCAAATCTGCTGAAGATGTGTTTCTGGAGGAATTTCAGCACGGTCTTGGTATCATTAGTGGGTGTAGCAATTGCTTCTACCCACTTAGATACATAGTCCACTGCCACCAGAATGTAAGTGTTTGAGTAAGATGGTGGGAATGGCCCCATAAAGTCAATTCCCCATACATCAAATAATTCTATCTCTAATATCCCTTGTTGAGGCATGGCATATCCGTGAGGCAAGTTGCCAGCTCTTTGGCAACTGTCACAGTTACGCACAAACTCTCGAGAATCTTTATAGAGAGTCGGCCAGTAGAAGCCACATTGGAGGACTTTGGTGGCTGTTCGCTCACTTCCAAAATGTCCTCCATACTGTGATCCATGGCAATGCCATAGGATCCTTTGTGCTTCTTCTCTGGGTACACATCTGCGGATCACTCCGTCAACACATCTCTTAAAGAGATATGGTTCATCCCAGAGGTAGTACTTGGCATCTGAAATTAATTTCTTTCTCTGCACGTAGCTGTACTCCTTGGGTATGAACCTCACAGCTTTATAATTTGCAATGTCTGCAAACCATGGAGCTTCCTGAATGGCAAAGAGTTGCTCATCCGGGAAAGTCTCAGAGATCTCAGTAGAAGGGAGGGACGCCCCAGCTACTGGTTCTATCCGGGACAGATGATCAGCTACTTGGTTCTCTGTCCCTTTTCTGTCTCTTATCTCTATATCAAACTCTTGCAGAATCAACACCCATCTTATAAGCCTGGGTTTTGAATCCTGCTTTGTGAGTAAGTATTTAAGAGCAGCATGGTCAGTGTACACAACCACTTTGGATCCCACTAAATAGGATCTAAACTTGTCAATGACATAGACCACTGCAAGTAACTCTTTTTCTGTGGTTGTGTAATTCTTCTGTGCGTCATTCAGAACACGGCTGGCATAATAAATGACGTGCAGAAGCTTGTTATGCCTCTGTCCCAACACTGCACCAATGGCATGGTCACTGGCATCACACATTAATTCAAATGGCAATGTCCAATCTGGTGCAGAGATGACTGGTGCTGTGACCAGCTTAGCTTTCAGGGTCTCAAATGCCTGCAAACACTGTGTGTCAAACACAAATGGTGTGTCAGCAGCTAGCAGGTTACTCAAAGGTTTTGCAATTTTTGAAAAATCCTTTATGAACCTTCTGTAGAATCCTGCATGCCCCAGAAAGCTTCTGATTGCCTTAACATTGGCAGGTGGTGGTAATTTTTCAATTACCTCTACCTTTGCCTTATCCACCTCTATTCCCCTGCTTGAAATTTTGTGCCCAAGGACAATTCCTTCAGTCACCATAAAATGACATTTCTCCCAATTTAAAACCAGGTTAGTCTCTTGTCATCTTTTCAGGACAAGTGCTAGGTGATTAAGACAGGAGCTAAATGAATCTCCATATACTGAAAAGTCATCCATGAAGACTTCCAGAAATTTCTCTACCATATCTGAGAAGATAGAGAGCATGCACCTCTGAAAGGTTGCAGGTGCATTGCACAGACCAAAAGGCATCCTCCTATAGGCAAACACGCCAGAAGGGCAAGTGAATGCTGTTTTCTCTTGGTCCTGAGGATCTACTG
This sequence comes from Arachis hypogaea, assembly GCF_003086295.3. Classification (NCBI taxonomy): domain Eukaryota; kingdom Viridiplantae; phylum Streptophyta; class Magnoliopsida; order Fabales; family Fabaceae; genus Arachis; species Arachis hypogaea. Next base: position 14,269,142 of record NC_092039.1, read on the forward strand.
CAATTTGGTTGTAGCCTGAATAGCCATCCAAAAAGCAGTAATAGTCATGCCAGCTAGTCTTTCTAGCATTTGGTCTATGAATGGTAAAGGAAAATGATCCTTTCTGGTGGCTGTATTGAGCCTTCTGTAGTCAATACACATACGCCATCCTGTGACTATTCTTGTAGGAACCAGTTCATTTTTTTCATTATGAACCACTGTCATGCCTCCCTTTTTGGGAACAACTTGGACAGGGCTCACCCACGGGCTATCAGAAATAGGATAAATAATCCCAGCTTCTAGTAATTTAGTGACCTCTTTCTGCACCACCTCCTTCATGGCTGGATTTAGCCTTCTCTGTGGTTGGACCACTGGCTTGGCATTATCCTCCAACAGGATCTTGTGCATGCATCTAGCTGGGCTAATGCCCTTAAGATCACTTATGGACCACCCAAGAGCTGTCTTGTGTGTCCTTAGCACTTGAATTAGTGCTTCCTCTTCCTGTGGATTTAAAGCAGAGCTTATAATCACTAGAAAAGTGTCACCCTCTCCCAGAAATACATACTTCAGGGATGGTGGTAGTGGTTTGAGTTCAGGCTTGGGAGGATTATCCTCCTCCTGAGGAATTTTCGAAAATTCCTTTACTTCCTCTGGTTCTCCTGATCAGGTTGAGCATCTCTGAAGATGTCCTCAAGCTCTGATTCTAGGCTTTCAGCCATATTGATCTCTTCTACCAGAGAGTTAATAATGTCAGCGCCCATGCAGTCATTGGGTGTGTCTGGATGCTGCATGGCTTTTACAGCATTTAACTTGAACTCATCCTCATTGACTCTCAAGGTTACTTCCCCTTTTTGTACATCAATGAGAGTTTGTCCAGTTGCTAGGAAAGGTCTTCCTAGAATGAGAGTTGCACTCTTGTGCTCCTCCATTTCCAGCACCACAAAGTCAGTTGGAAAGGCGAATGGCCCAACCTTGACAATCATATCCTCTATTATGCCTGATGGGTATTTAATGGAGCCATCAGCAAGTTGGAGGCATATCCGGGTTGGTTTGACTTCTCCAGTCAACCCAAGCCTTCTGATAGTAGATGCAGGTATTAGATTGATGCTTGCTCCAAGATCACATAGAGCTGTCTGGTGCAGGCACCTTCTAATGTGCATGGTATCATAAAGCTTCCTGGATCTTGAAGCTTTTCTGGTAAGCTTTTTAATATGACTGCACTGCATTCTTCAGTGAGAAACACTTTTTCAGTTTCTCTCCAATCCTTCTTATGACTTAAGATTTCTTTCATGAACTTAGCATAAGAAGGTATTTGCTCAAGTGCCTCTGCAAACGGAATCTTTATTTCAAGAGTCCTTAGATAGTCTGCAAAGCGGGCAATTGCTTATCCTGCTCCGCTTGGCAGAGTTTTTGAGGATAAGGCATCTTGGCTTTATATTCTTCAACCTTAGATGCTGCAGGTTTATTCCTTACAGAAGTGGTTGAAGAAGCCTTGTTAGAGGGATTACTGTCAGCACTCTCAGGTGTCTGATTCTCCCTAGGCGTCTGAACGCCAGGATTGGGTGGAAAATGGGCGTTTAACGCCAACTTTTCCCCTTTTCTGGCGTTTGAACGCCAGAACTGGGCAAGGAATGGGCGTTTAACGCCAGATTTCCTTCCCTTTCTGGCGTTTGAATGCCAATAATATTCCTCTCTGGGCTCTTACTGTCCTCAGAGGGATTTTGCACAGTGGTTTGGTTGTCCTCTGTCAATTGTTCCTTGTTTGGCTTTCTGCTCTTTTGAGCAGAGGTATTCAGTGTCTTCCCACTCCTCAGTTGAACTGCTTGACATTCCTCTGTTATTTGTTTAGATATTTGCTGTTTTGCTTGCTTCAACTGCAGTTCTATGCTTTTGTTAGCAACTTTAGTTTCATGAAGCATCTCTTTAAAGTCTGCTAACTGTTCTGTCATCAGGAGCAATTGTTGATTAAGCTCAATTATCTGTTCTTGAGGACTAGGGTCAGTGACTACTGCCATGACTTCCTCTTTTGGAAAGAACTCATTGCTAGAGTACAAATATAGGTTTCTAGCAACAGTGTCTATAAGCTCTTGAGCTTCTTCAATTGTCTTCCTCATGTGTATAGATCCACCAGCTGAGTGGTCTAAAGACATCTGAGCTTTTTCTATAAGCCCATAGTAGAAAATGTCTAACTGTACCCACTCTGAAAACATTTCAGAGGGACATTTCCTTAACATACCTCTATACCTCTCCCAGGCATTATAAAGGGGTTCATTATCCTCTTGTTTAAAGCCTTGGATGTCCAGCCTTAGCTGTGTCATCCTCTTTGGAGGGTAAAAATGATTCAGGAATTTGTCTGACAACTGTTTCCATGTCTTTATGCTTGCTGTAGGTTGGTTATTCAACCACCTTTTAGCTTGATCTTTTACAGCAAATGGAAACAATAATAGTCTGTAGACATCCTGATCCACCTCTTTATCATGTACTGTGTCAGCAATTTGTAAAAACTGTGCCAGAAACTCAGTAGGTTTTCCTGTGGAAGACCGGAATACTGGCAATTTTGCTGCACTATGATAATGAGTTGAGGATTTAGCTCAAAGCTGCTTGCTTTGATGGGAGGTGTACATATGCTACTCCCATATGCAGCTGTAATGGGGTTAGCATATGACCCCAGAGTCCTTTTGGACTGATCAATCCCATTTAGATCCATGATGGATAAAATTTTTTTTTTTTGAATTAAACGAAAAAAATAAAATAAAACAAAAGAAAATTAAAGTGAAAATTCGAAAATCAAAAAGAGAATGAGATCAAAGCAAATTGAGAACTGAATCAATTAGTTGATCAAAAAGATTTTGAAAACAGCAATTAAAAAGATATGATTGAAAAATTTTTATGAAAAAGATTTGATTTTTGAAAAGAGAAAGAGAAAAACACAAAAAGACACCAAACTTAAAATTTTTAGAAACTCAAACACTAATTTTCGAAAATTTTTGAGGGAAAAACACAAGAGGACACCAAACTTAGAATTTTTATGAATCAAAAAGGGGCTAAGAACATGCAAATTCGAAAATTAAAAGAAAAACAAAGCATGCAATTGACACCAAACTTAAAATATGAAACTAGACTCAACTAAAAGACTCTAAACCAACAAAAATAAAACAGTCCTAATCTAAGCAACAAGATAAGCCGTCAGTTGTCCAAACTCAACAATCCCCGGCAACGGCGCCAAAAACTTGGTGCACGAAATTGCAATCACACTTTTGCAACTCCGCACAACTAACCAGCAAGTGCACTGGGTCGTCCAAGTAATACCTTGCGTGAGCAAGGGTCGATCCCACGGAGATTGTCGGCTTGAAGCAAGCTATGGTTATCTTGTAAATCTAGTCAGGATATCAGAAATTATCAGGATTGATTGTGAAAAGCAAAAGAACATGAAATGGTTACTTGTTTCGCAGTAATTGAGAATAGGTTGAGGTTTCGGAGATGCTCTGTCCTCTGAATCTCTGCTTTCCTACTGTCTTCTTCATCAAACACGCAAGGTTCCTTCCATGCAAGCTGTATGTAGGGTTC